>NW_020555862.1:0-120686 GCF_003254395.2 Apis mellifera
TAAAGCAAAATGATATATATATAATATTATAACGCAATAAATTAATCTTAAACAACAATATTGTGTATTCATTTCATATCAAAAAAAAAAAACAAACTTATAGGACATCCTAATATATTTGATCTAGACTTAGAGACATTGTCAAAAAGATTTTATGATTTTAATGTTAAATCGTTGCAGAGTATTGATCATAATGTATTTCTCGATCATCTATGATTATAGGAAGCATCTCGCCATTTGATGTTCTCAATTTATCCTTTTGAAGTAAGATGGACAATGGCAGATATATTTAATAACTTTCTTACTATTCCCAAAATAGCTTCCATCCTTATAACGGATTATAATATGCATCTCGAAAATCTTGCTCCTTTATAATTAATTAGAAGACTACTTGATTCTTAATCACTACTATTTATTTTATTTGGGTAATTTATTTTATTTGTATTTTTATAATGACAAAATCGATTAAGTCATGATGGTGATGAATGTGCTTTGTTCTAAAACTATACATTTTCTATTTTGTCATTGATAAGTTATGTATTGCTTTTCCTTGGATTCCCAATATTTTAATTTTCGTTTCTTTGCATCTGCCTTTTTATCGATTTATATAATCGATCAATTGAGTCTGGTCGGATTTTAAATTTATTTTTTAATCCGTGCGAAAGCTTGAATGAGTTATTAAGGAATTATAATCCCTTTAAACCGAAGAGATGCATATAATCTCCAGTTTTAGAAATTTAGTCCATTTCATTTATCCACATAAATAAAGTTCGTAACAGTAGACACTGATGAATGAAGAATATTCTCGAAAATTATCATTAAGTTGCCTCAACGTTTTTCAATGATGCCACTCCTATGGCGTAATTAATCTATTCCAGAGAGTGAAACGCAATTCCCAAATATCTTATTCGTGTTTCCGTAAACGAGATAAGCTCTCTACTATTAAAATAAAGATCTATTAAAATAAAAATCTTTCATATAATAAGAATCTTTCATTGATACATCAAAAGACATTTAGATGTCGATATGAACATATTTAGAATAAGGTAATTCTCTGTTATTTTTAAGACATTCTTGGCCAGGAATTCGTTATTAGCATTAGGTATCGGTGAAAGTCAAACAGGATATATTTTATTCCTCGTTAATTAATTAATTAATTTTATATTCAGGCTGTTTTTTCAACGCGAAGGGAAGTAATTCTAAAAATATATTGAAACACAGGGGGATAAAGGATCCTCTATTCATTCCATCGAACAAACTTGATCTATCGTATTATTTTATATATAAGTTTACATATCTTGGTCATTGACTGTACTGCTCGTGAACGCCCTTTTTTGTAGAATAATGTATCAAATGTTTCTCTAATATTCAATTGCATTAAGATCAAGTCTTCTTGCACTTTGCTTTATGAGATTTCGGTCAGAATGTGCATATTATTATAACATTTTTTTTTCTGGTGTAAAACTCTTTTGATAAGGGATATTGGAGATAAGGGATGCAACTATAGTTTATGTTTTGTATCGATTATATATAAATCTAATATAATCAATATAAGAGAGAATTGATTACAAGAAGAATACAATTCTCGCATTCATTATTATTCTTTTCCTTTTTAAGAAATAAGAAATAAGTGCGATTTCAAGAAATAGGCTGCAAGAATTCAATATTTATTAAAAAATTGTATAACTTCCTGAGAATATTTACTATTCCATAGGATTATAGTTGATATTTTTCGATCTCATCAAGACCAGGAACAATGTCCATTTTGGTTTTGAATGATCTGACTTCTCACGTTAAATGAGTGTGAAAAAATCATTGAGAAAAAAATATATAATAATGCATTATTTTAGTAATGCACTATTCTAAAAAATTTCCACTTTTTTGGACTACCATAGTGTATGAACCATTTGTCATCAAACAAATGAAAGATGCTTGCAAAGAGCAAAGATTCCCGCTTACAACGAGCTTTGGAAATCATTTATCTCTCTTATCTTCGGAGATATAGCCGTTTTAATAATGCACTATTTAAAAGATTTAAAAAAAAAAAAAAAAGATACCATTTTTTTGGACAACCATAATATATATTCTTAAGAATAGAGTCAAGACTTGTCAAGATCAAATAGTCTAGCTTTATTTTCAACAGTTATAGCATGTTTAATAATCTAACAATAATTTATGAGCAGATATAATTCCCTAATGCTTTCCAGATCTTCAATTTAAACAATGATATAGCAATGGTCATCTTAGAAGTCATACTTGTATGCGATAAATCATCATGGAAGCGCAAAGCTTCCTGTGCCGCGAAAGCTCATTCTTCGTAACCGCTTTCCAACGCGACAATTGGTCCCTCTAACCCAATCTTAGTGTACATTTTGACGAAAAGTAAGGATTGGAAAAAAAACCAAGGCTTACGATAGTTCTAGATCATTAAGATTAGATTCAGCAAGGATAGCTTGTGTCAAAATAGAATTAGAATAATTACAGTTAATCATAAACAATCAAAGTCCCACCATTCGATTACTCATAATATAAACAATTATATTGGGTTGGCAACTAAGTAATTGCGGATTTTACTCATAGATGGCTTCAGTTGAATTTTTAGGTTTGCTGGCGTAGTCCAAATGTAAAACACATTTTGTTATTTGATAGTTGGCAATTCAGCTGTCAATCAGTAAAAAAAGCATTGAAAACCACTTAAAACAACTTGGCTATGTTCAAAAACTCGATCGATGAGCTCCTCACGAACTGAAAGAAAAGCATTTAACGCAACGCATTAACAGCTGCGATTTGCTAAAGAAACCTAATGAAAATGATCCATTTTTAAAACGACTGATAACTGGCGATGAAAAATGGGTTGTTTACAACAATATTAAGCGGAAAAGATCGTGGAGCAGGCCACGTGAACCAGCTCAAACAACATCAAAAGCTGGTATTCATCAAAAGAAGATTTTGTTATCAGTTTGGTGGGATTACAAAGGAATTGTCTATTTTGAACTCTTACCACCCAACCGAACGATCAATTCTGTTGTCTAATGATACACTGTTATCTAATTGAACAACTAACGAAATTAAACAATGCAGTTGAAGAAAAGCGGCCCGAATTGACAAATCGAAAAGGTATTGTATTCCACCATGACAATGCAAGGCCACACACATCTTTGGTCACTTGGCAAAAATTATTGGAGCTTGGTTGGAATGTTTTGTCACATCCACCATATAGTCCTGACCTTGCACCATCTGATTACTTTTTGTTTCGATCTTTACAAAACTTCTTGAATGGTAAAAATTTCAATAATGGTAATGATATCAAATCGTACCTGATTCAGTTTTTTGCTAATAAAAACCAGAAGTTTTATGAACGTGGGATTATGATGCTGCCTGAAAGATGGCAAAAAGTCATTGATCAAAATGAGCAACACATTACAGAATAAAGTTATTTAGTTCCATGAAAAAATTGTCTTTGATTTTCTAAAAAAAATCCGCAATTACTTAGTTGCCAACCCAATACAATCTTAAGATAGTAGGGAGTTCTTTGAATAATAATATCAGTTCAAGTATCACATTTGTGCAATATTCATAGTTGTTTCGATTTTAACAAATACATATCAAGCATTAAAGTTTTTGTGTAAGTAATGAAAAAATAAGGCAATATCTTAAATAGAAATTTATTAGAATTAATTAGAAAAATAGAATTATTGAAATAAAATGTTCGAAATACTTATGATATGCTATATTCTTATGATACTATATTCTAAAAAAATATTACAACTATAATATTAAATTGTTTGATTTCCTTAATCATTATTGTGCAAAAATATTATTAAATATTATTATCAAATTCAAAAAACATAAGTATATATATTTTTAATTTTTCAAAGCTTAAATTAAATTTACTTAGCTTAAGTTAAATTTACAAAATATTTTCAATATTGTTGTATTTACAAAATAATTTTATAGTTAAAATAAAAAATTATAATAAAAAATTAAAAATAAAAAAAATCTTAATAAAACTATAATAAAAAATTCATGCAACAAAAACAAATTGATTTTATATGAATAAAATGGAAAAAAAAGGATCCCTTTAATGATGGCAAAAATAATTTTATGTGAAAGCAATTTTTATAGAAATGAATAAGAAGTATTTTGATGCAAATTCTTTACTTTAAGGATTTATTATATATTTTTTAAACAATTTCAGAATTAAAAAAGCAATGAAGTAAATTATTCCTATTATTACATGAATTACAAATAGTTCTTACGAATATAATATTAACAAAATTCAAGTTATTATAATAAAAAAATATCGATTTGTTCTGGAATGACTCATATATATTGGAAATGGAAATGGAATTTAATAGTTCTAGATAATGAATAATAATTGAATAATAATACTTTTTAATAATATTAATTTTAATAGTTCACTTTCTATTAATATTCTAATTAAATATACATGTGTCCTTCTATCAGAATATTCTTTTCTTCACTTCTTCATGTATATACCAATTATGTCCATATTTCATATAGCAGAAAAATATTATTAAGAATTTTCTGAATGCTTTTTTCACGTAATATTAAAAGTATTCATATTTAATATCATAAAATAGTTTTTATTTAAATAATTATAGTTATAAATATAAATATATAAATTATAATTATAAATATTATATTCAGCTTTTCTTTTTATTTTAAAATTTAATGTTTTTATGGTTATTAGTTTTCATAATTTTCTGACAAAATCACATAATTTTATGAAAACTTATATTTTTTGAAAATTGAGAATAGAGCATTTCTGTTTCCAGATTCGTGTTTTAGTTAAAGAATTTTATAAGGATTTAAAAATTGTGACAAAACAAAATTCGTATGAAATTTCATTTGAAATTGGAAAATCGAAAAATATTATAAATAAAAAGTACTTATGCTTAATATTTTTAAATACATAGAAATATTTTAATAATATGATATAAAATATAAAATATTATAAAATATTATATTATATAATATACATATAAAATATTATTATAAATTAAACAAAAAAATACCATTAGAGATTATTACTTAAGATTATTATTTTAGATTATTATATAATCTAAAATTAGTCATAATATATAATAGTTTTATATTAAAGATAAGGAACAAATAAAACAAAATTAATGAAATCAAGAGTAATGTAATAAATTGAGTAATAATATTGTAAAAATGAATTCAATTATGCCATAATTAATTTCTAAAACAAAAAAAAACAAATTTCACAATGCAATCCATAAATTAATAAATAACTGAATAAAGTATAATTAAATTATATAAACTGTACACTAAGAAAAAATATCTTTTGCTTATTATAAAATACAATGATATAATGTTATATTATATAATAGCATATGAAATATTTAAGAATAAATCTCAATTTCAAAATTTAAATTAATGTGTAAATTTTATTAAATGTTATTTATTATATTAAATTTATTATATATTTTATTTATTATATTATAATATTATGTTATTATATATTAAATGTATGAAATATATATAAGAAAAAGAAAAAAAAATGTAAAAACAAAATATAAAAAAAATATATTGATTATATTAATGATTATTATATAATTATAAATGTATTATATTATATTATATAATATTATATATTTTTATATATTTATATTAAATATGTAATTATATTTTATTATATTAAGTATATAATAAATATATAATTATATATAATTATATTATATTTATATTATATATTTTATTATAATATTATATAATTTTCTTTAAAATTGTTGGTTTTTTATAAATAAATAAAAATAAAGTTCTCACAAAAAGTTCTTATAAAGAAAAAACTTTTATACGAAATGATATCACAATCTAAATATATGAAAACATATAAATAAATAGAACATTAAAATATTACAAAAGATATATTAATACAACAATATAAAAAATTGCCAATGTTTCACGATACAAAAAAAAATGATAATATCTAATAAAACTTTAAAATAATTGAAAATAAAAACGATATCAGCAAATATTTATCATATCAACATAATTTATATATTAAAAATAAATTACAATATTACAAAAATTGAAGTATTGAAATATAAATAAATATAGAAAATACGGTTTTTCATAAACTGAAAAAGAAAAGATCTAAAGATCTTATTATAATATATTTTTAATAAGGAATTCCAGTGGCAAGCATTCTAACTCTCATCTATTTAATAATTTGGAACACATGTAAATTATTCTTGAAAAATTAATTTAAAGAGGAATTAAATTGAAGTTAACATTTTCTTTCAAAAAAACTATATGCTCCATTTTAATAATATCTTCATTGATAAATAAATAAAATGACACGTATCATTTTTGAAATAGTTTTAAAAAATTATATTGAAAACATGCAATTATAAATATAGTTTCAGATAATATAACGATTATCTTTGATCGTATTAGTCATAAAGGAAATGCGAAGGAGGTTATAACGATAAACAAACAGATAAACCTATTCATTTTATAATTTACAATTGTACATAATAATTTAAAAAGAATATAAAAAAAAAGAAATTGATAATTAATAAAAAGAAGTGAAAATTTTTAATAAAATTTTATAATTATAATTTTATTAATAAATATAATTATTTGTATAAACAAAACTAAAAGAATATGAAAGGTTAGTAAATATCAACAAATAAATATAGAATTTTTCTTCATGTAAGGAAACGATCTTCTTGGTAATAACGATAGAGAATTATTATTTTTTTTTAGAAAGATCCATCTTGCTGACATTTTCAGATATTAAATCTATTATCTACTTTTTCTTGTTTTCATATTAATTAATACAGATACTGTACATAGTTTATATATTTTAGAAAAAAATTTTACATGATAAATTTGAACACGTATATTTTTAAAATTGTATTCATATTTCAAATTTATAAAAAAAAATGTCCAAAAAAGCATATAATAATTTTATTAAATTATTATAATATTAATCTATAATATTAAATTTATATAATTATTTTATAATTATTTTATATAATTATTTTATGAAATTGTAATTTATATAATATAACTATATAATTTTATAAAAATCTGTATCAATTCTTATTTATCATAAATTTGTTTAGAAATTGTTTCAGAATTTTAATATGCGCTTTTAGAAATAATAATTGATGCATTTAAAAGAAAAATCTTAGGATGGACACCAAAAACTCAATATGCTTCACTAATATATATTATTATTAGTAATGAGATATTATTAGTAATGGTCTACATGTATTTGAATCTAAAGGACGATTACGATATGATTGGAGTATAATATACGCTAATATATGTATCGTTTTATATGCTACATATACAATTGAAATGATAAATATAAATTATAAAAATTGGCCTGTATATTAAGAGATCAATTATAAACTGACTACATATATTAATATTATAGGCATCATAATTTTTATGATTCTTGGAATGCTGAATACAGAAGTAAGTATTTCTAAAACAACAATAATATGTAACAATATATATAAATAATTAAATAAACTAAACTAAACTAAAAAAGCTTGTGCTTATGTGGCATATACAGTAGTGTTCATTTTAACATTCAATTTTAATGTCCATTGTTATTTTTATTAATTCTAGAAAATTTTAGAGGAAGTGTATATACTTCCAAGTAAGTATATCGGAAGTTTATTGAACTAAATTTGATTCTTTAATTGATTCTTTATTTCATTCATATACATTTCTTCATTTTCGTTTATATGTTAAAATTGCATTTGTCTAGATAAGATGTTCGATTTGAACTTCAAATGTTAAAGCTGGTACTACTTTAGTTAATTGTATAAATTAATTGTGTATAACATATTAATACATATACATCAATTTTATTAATGTAACACCTAATTCATTTTCGTTTATATGTTAAAATTGCATTTGTCTAGATAAAATGTTCGATTTGAACTTCAAATGTTAAAGCTGGTACTACTTTAATTAATTGTATAAATTAATTGTGTATAACATATTAATACATATACATCAATTTTATTAATGTAACACCTAATATTATGAACAAAAAATTTTTAAAATATATTTTATTTTATAATTAGTATCTACCATTTTTAGAATATAGATTAGATATATTATCAAATATATTATATTCTTAATACTTCATAAAAAATTATAAACATATCGTAGTTTGTTAATATCGTCTTTTGTTAATATAAAATACTACAATTTTTTATCTAAGTTCATTTTAAATGTTTTTATTTTCTCATTATTATAATTACTCCAATGATTTTTTTTAAATGAGATCATTTTCTTCTTTGAAAAATTTACAAAATTTTTTCCGGCATTTGGCTTTTAAAGATAATCTATTTTTTATAACTGTAAAAAATTAATATACTATTTCCTGATAAAATCTTTATTTATACATTAACATTCACATTACTTGTGCAGCATGCAGTCCATATTTGTCTTCTTATTAATATGAATATATATAACAACAATATGGATTAACAAGATATAATAATAATTAAAAATTTATTTTCTAATAAATTATAATGGGCTTTAAATGTTTTAAATCCAACAATTATGAAATATAAAACAATCCTTGGATATTCGAAATTACAATGATCA
Source organism: Apis mellifera (assembly GCF_003254395.2). Lineage (NCBI taxonomy): Eukaryota > Metazoa > Arthropoda > Insecta > Hymenoptera > Apidae > Apis > Apis mellifera. The sequence goes on from NW_020555862.1 coordinate 8,626, forward strand.
AATTACAATATCTTATAAATATTTGATGCTTTTTCATTAATATTTGGATTTTCATAATAGTCAATATCTTAATTTTCAGATAAAAGATCATTAAAAAATATTAAAAATCAATTTTTAAAAGAAAAAATTTTAAATTATACAAATGTTCATGATAAATATTCCATCCAAATCCATGAATCTTATAATTGTTCATTATAATATATAATATAAAAAATACCACTTTATTGTTATTTTTTATTATTATTATTTGATAATAGTCAAAATTATTATGACAATAGTTAAAAAATTATTATGAATAATAAAAAAAAATTTTTTCGCAACCAATAAATAGTTATAAAATTTATGATTTGTCTTATAATTTATGATATGATTCAGGAAAAGTTTCTTTGCATGAAAAATCTTTTTTTATTGTCATGGACTATAAATATATTAAATATATTTTCTATTAGATATAAGATGTAGTATGTTACAATATTTTTTAAAATTTTAATGTTATGTATTTCAATATTTACGGATATATCAATATTATATTACTTGATTGAATGAAAGGACTTCACATGGTCATATTTCTAAATAAAATAAATAATGTAAATATTTGTTTTCATATACAAATATATTGAATCATATTAAATATATTGAAATAATAAATAATAAAATAATGTTTATATTATTACATTCTGAAAATGATATTAATTAGAATTATTTAGAAAATAGTGACGTACAAGTATATTAATATCTAATATTATATATTTTTTGATTTTTTAAACTTTTTTTAAATTTAAATTTTTTTAAATTTTTATATTTCTTTATCTTTTTCTCTTTTTTTCATTGTAGCGTTCAAGGAGAATTATTACAAAATGTGAACAAATAAACAATATTTTAGAATCATTCGGAATTGAGAAAAATTACAAAAAAACCTTCTTCCAAATAATACAAATATTAATTATATCTAATATAATAATGATAAGTATGATTTTACTAAATTTGTTTTATATTATTTCCAAAGAAGAAAGACAAAAATTCGATTTAAGTTTTCATATATATATATAATAATAGGAACTATGTTTGGGGATTTTTACTTTCATAATATTTGTAAGGTAAATTATATATAAAAAAAAATGCTAATGAAATTGAAAGTAATTGAATAGAAAAATATATATTTCTGAATTTAAGATTATGTTTTTTTTTCAAATGTATGTAATAATATATTTTAAATTTCTCATAACTATTGTAATATAATTATTAATGTCAGATTGTATAATTGATAAATTTAAAAAATATTTATTTTTCATGAACAACTTCACTATTAGTATTTTATAGTTAAAGTATTAATATAAGTTTATGTGTATTTTTCCAAATGTTATATACAGAATATATAAAAATGTATGTGTAAAGAACGTGATGATTATAAGAGAATTTTATATTTTTGGATCAGTGAGAATTTGATAAATAAAAATGCATGCAAAAATAATTTTAATAAAGTCATTTTCACGTACTCTTTATAGAGATCTTTATTAAAAATATAGAATCATGTTATAACATATTTTATATTTATTATTTATATATTCCATAAACTATAAGCAATTATAAAATTACTTATATACTATTACAATTTTTATAAAAATGAAAGAAAAATTACTTATATATTTCTATATTTCGATAGAAAAAAATGAGGAAAAAAATATAGAAATAATATATTTTTTTTTTAATTGAAAAAGAAATATTCTTTGTTGCATTTTAGATTGTGATAAAATCAGTATATAATTATAATCTTTACATTTAATATTCATTAAATTTCCTTTTTATTTTTCATCATTTATGATCAAATAACCACAAATATTAATAATTAAATTATTTAAATTTTTTCTATCATCTCAATATGTAAATATATATATATATATATATATTTATTATATATATATTATAAATACATATATATCTTAAATTTTTATATGAATATTTCTTTATGATGAATATTTTTATTGTCAAATGAAGTACTCTTCGAATTAATTAAACAGTTTGTATCATTTATAGACTATATTATACAATGCAATAATTATATATAAAAAAAATTTTGCATGATAAAAGAAATAAAAAGTCTACCAAATCTAACAAATCTACCAAAATTATAACTAATAAAATTTTATTGTATTATTTTTTATCGTGTTGTTAATGTAAAGAATCTATTAATCGTCAAAGAAAAGTAATCTAATCGAAAATGGATCAATATGTATCAATAATTGAATCCAGGTTATTTAATTATAAATGTTTCTATTCTTCAATGTATAATTAAAAATAAAATGATCAAAATTAAAATTATATTTAATAATAAATATTAAACATAAAAATATTAAAATTATATTTTTAAGTTATATTTTCATATATACTAAAATATAATTTAAAAAAAAAATTTTTTTCAAATTTAAAAAAATTTTATTTCTTCATTTTATTTCTAATTTTATTTTGTATCATATTCTAGAAATATGATACATAAGATTTTTTGTTTCATTCTTGAAAATTATAAAAATATAAATTAATTTAAAACATTAATTATATTACATATTATTACAATAGAAAACATTTTGTTCAACATTTTCTTCAAGTTATAAGGTGAGATCACAACAATATATAAAATTTTATAATATTATTGAGTTAAAAAGCTTCAAAAAGTGGATGGCTTCAAATATTTTTAATTTCTTGAATGTCTGTATTTACAAACAATTGTAATGCATATCAAACTAATCAAACTAATTTATTTCCTTATTGAAAGTGATATTACCGATATCAAATTTTATCAATGTTCATTATTAAATATATTTATTATATATATTATTGATTTTATATTTATTATATATTTTATTGATTTTAATTCATATATTCATATATTTTATAATTTTTTAATAATAAATTATAATTTTTTAATAAAGCTAGCATTTTTTCATATTATATAAATTAATAGCAAAGATATTAGGTGAGAGCTAATTAATCTGAACTTTTAAGAATTTATATCAAGACATAAAATTAAATATTTTCAAAGATTTATTAAATTTATTAGACTTGAAATAACACAAAATGAATTTGTTTTTTAAATCGTAATATATTAAGCGATATCATAGTATTTTCCATAATCATATGATAATTCAATAAAAATTTATTGATTAGTTTTCTATGAATTCTCTTCTAAACAGTTCTTTACAATAATTTCTATTTAAATATCCAATAGCGTCAATGAGCAATATAACAGATGCAATTAAAATATTGTTTTTACTTATTATTTTTAAAAAATTATTATCATGATGATTCGACATATGTGGGAACATATAAAAGATAATTGATAATTATATTTGAAATTATCTAACATGTATAATTTTTTTTTCTTCGTTTTTTTGCGTATTTTAAATATCTGATTATTTTCCTTTCTCTTATTGATGACAATTGATATATTGATAAATATGATAATATAACGAAAATAAAATAATAATATTAATATTATTATTTTTTATTAATCTTTTTTTTTTTATCTATTAAAGGTATGTTCATTTTGAGATTTTAGAACTTTCGCGTGAATTTAATCAAGCATATACTTATCAAATTTTATTTGAGTTAATAATATAATTTTCATTATTATTATATACATTTTATAATGAATATTTTCATTTCATGTTATTGAAATTCTCAGAAGCATTATCAGATAAACAAAATATAGGATTTTTAATATGGATTTGTCTGTATTCTGCAAAAGTTATTTATATAAATAATCAATATATTAAATTCTATTCCGAGGTGAGATTATATCTTTGTACATTATGAAGAATTATATAATAGAATTAATATATACATTATATATAAGAATTAATATACAGATATGCTAAAATTTTATAGGTAGAAATAACAACATATTTGCTTTGAAAATTAGATATTTGCTACTTAGATAATTTCATCAAAGACGAAGTAAGATACACATTAATATAACAAATTGAATTAAAATTTACCTTGATTTATTTTTGCCAAAGATTGTATCTATATATGTAATTCTTCTTATTGATTTTCATGATTTTAAAATACATTTAAAAAATCATCATTTTAAATATTTTTGTCATATATAATCAATTTTAATCCATAATAATAAATTTATAATAATAAAGTTTTGAATTATTCTGAAAAAAATGTTATATATTGTATTATTGAATTATACTTATACAGGATATGAAAAATTATTTGTCATTAACTTTGGAAACATTGATCTTGCAAGATAATTTTATATACAATATAATTTTAATAATTTTATATACCTTTGAATCGGTGAAAATCTGTTTAAAAAGTGATTGCAAAATCGATTTTACAATTGTATCATAAAGTATTCATTGAAAAATAACAGTTTCAAAGAAATCATGAGTTTCAAATTATATATTGTTCTTCTAGAAAAAAATATTTATTTAAATTTATATTTTTTTATAAATTTATTTATTTAAATTTATTTTATTTACAGAATACTTTTTTATAAAATAACTTTTCTTACGAAATGAAATTGTAAAGATTATAGAATTTAATATACATTATGAATATACGTTCCTAATAAAATGTTTCTACCACTATTTCAATTGTTTATATAAACGCAAATGTATAAATAGATGTGTCATCATTCTTAGTATTTATTTATGGAGATTTTATTTCGTGAATTCTTCGAATGCAAAAATAAATAAAAACAATCTTTGAAAAATTGTAATTGCAATAAACAATGTTACAAAAATAGATATTAATTACGATATCATTCTAAATTCGATTATTATAATTTTTCTCTTCCAAATTTATCTGTGATGATATGACTTAATCATTATATGCATATATCGAATCGAAATTTTAAAGTGGATGAAATAAGAGAACAGAATTCGAAATATAAAATTTTAGCTGTGATATATATATTATACAGTGTATTATCTAAGATATTAATGACTAATTATTAAAATATTATATTTATTAAATTTTTATTTTTATTTTTATATTTAAAATTTTATTTTTATTAAAAATATTTTATATTTATTAAAAAATATAATCTTATATTTTATATTTATATATTTGTTAATATAGTCATAATAAAAATTTTGCAAAGAAAAATGTTGTTTTCAATTATCAAGTGAAGAATTTTTTATTATTTTTTAAATATTTTTTAATATTTTATTGATAAATATTTATACATTTTTGGACTTGTACACGTTTCGAATGTTTATTGCAATATATTTATCATAATTTATATATTTGATGATTTGATAATATTGTAGATTATTTGTTTATTGAAAAAATCGTTTATAGATAAACGATAGTAATAAATAGATAGCGATTATATATTTATTAATGCATATATTATAAAACTATTTTAATCATGGATGGATGATCAAAATTTAATTTAGTAATGGTAACAATTTTTTGTAAATACAATAATTTATAAACAATTTAAATACAAAAATTGTTATACTTTATAACAATTTACAATAATTTAGATCATAATAATCTCGAGACATATTTCAATCATATTATTATAAATATTCATTGTTCCAATATTACAATAATCATAAAAAAAAATATACAGTAGCATTAAAATATATTTGCTAGTTTTTTTTAAATCTTATAAATTTATAAATGAATGAAATGAATATACAATATTAAGCATTTAATAATAGCTTTTCTATTTTTTTATATTTACAGCACATATATAATATTGTACATTACAATATTCCGATAAATATTTATTTACTAATTGTTTACTTATTTTTCGATTTGAAATTTATTTTTTATTATTTATAAAAAAGTTCTTCAACGCGGAAATTCAAAAAACTATGAAACTGTAAAGATATGTAATATTTATGTAATAAGTGTGTATTATGTAATTTTTATTTTGCTGTCCAAAATCACTTAAAGATGATTAAAATCAATCTTTAAAAATTCGACTTTGTGTTATAACTCGCAAATTATAAAAAATAAAAAAAAAGTTTCAAACAAATGTTTCTTTTCATAAAAATTTATTGTCTAGCAAAACATTAATTATTTATTAATTATTTATGTATTTAAAATAGTTATAAATAAAAAAATAATAATTTTTTTAAATTTATTTTTTAACTAAAGTTTTAATCAAATAACTAATATAAAAAAACAAAATAAATATTGTTTTTAATAAATAAAACTTTTTTATGATATTAATTTCTACTGAATTTTTAAAAATAGAGAAATTTATATTATATACTTTTATCTTTTATTAAATATTAGATTGATATATTAGATGAGAATAGAGAGAGAAAAAAAAGAAATTTATATATATATGTATACATATTAAATATATATATTATAAAATCCTTTTACTTTTAATATAGTTATTAAAAATAACATTGTTTTTTTTATATAATAAAAGGTATAGTCAAAAAGATACACGAAAATATTACATAATAATACAATCTGTATTCGATACTATATATAATTTTTATATTTCTAATAATATTAACTTTTTGCAAATTTCTTTCTTCTCTTTGTTCTATAAGAACATTAGAAAATAACATTCAATTTTTTATATACGTATATTTTCCTAAACTATATTTTTATAATATAAAAGAAACTGAAACTTAATTAAATTTTGTAGATTATTTAATCCATAATCTTGAAAAATGGAAAATGAATGAATCGCCATATTTTTGTTGCTGTGTATACACGTGTAAATCGATTTTTATTAAAAACAAGAGTATAACAAAAATGACTATTGCATTTATTCTATTTCCGACAATGCCGAATGACATCGTTGTCTATATATTCTCTTATATATTCAGTTTTTTATTTTTAATTTAAACGATCATATCAAGATATGATTACATTTGAGATATATTTAAAATGTATTATATGTATTATATTTTGCATTATATCATTTTTAATGTAATTTGAAAAAAAATACAACCAAATTTCTCGTTATATATATTTTTATTATATTAAATGGCAATAATAATATAATATATAATTTATAATATATAATATATAACATATAATATATAATAATATAATAACACAATAATTAATAATAACATTATAAAAATATAGTAATACAATAACAAAATCTATTTTTATAAAAGAATTTTGATTTGCTTAATTCAAAAATATATCTTTTAAAGACTATTTTATATATTTTTATGTATTTTTATATATTTATATTATATATACTTATATTTATATACTTATATATTTTTTTATTTATTTTATATATTTTATATATTTTTTATAGCTTAACTTCATTTGAAATCTAATTTTAATTCCTATATTTAAAATCTTTTAAAGAAATTCAATGAATGATATTCCATCGATATTGCAAAAAAATATATTATAAAAAAAGTGAATTTTCGAATATTCAATTGTATCATTCTGAAATAAAAAAATGCAGATTATTATTCCTTTCATAAAAATTATATCATATCATATCATATCATAAAAATATTATAAGGCTTACCTTTATTTTATATCTAAAATTTTTTATTAATGAAACAAAATTAAACTAATCATTATATTTCATTTTTTACACTTCAATTAATTTACTGATACATTTAATGTTCTATGAAACTGATTTAAGTATAATTGATTTTTTGTTATATAAATCAAGCAAATTTATATTAAAGCAAATTTTTAGAAAGTAATTAAAGGAAATAAATAATTGTAAAAAAATATATTTAACTTTTTTAATTTGAAATATATAATAGAATTGTTCTCGTAGATTTTAACAAATAAATTGAGTATTATTTATGGATTTAATAATATTTATGGATTTAAAATATTACACAATTCATAAATTTAAGTAATGTGTTGTATAATATTGAATATTATACAATTTATGCTAAGTTATTTACAGTAAGTTCTTCTTATATAAATTATATAAATATTAAATAATAAATTACCTATAATACATTATATATTATATTATTAAAATTCTATTTAAAAAGTAATCTAAAAAGATAATATAAGATTATTATTTCGTTAATACAAAAATGATATTGTGTTACGTATGTAGCTCATCAACTTAAACGCTTTTAATTCTAATATTCATTTCATTCAATATAACACAAAATTAATTGCTTAAATTATTATAGGACATATGGAATTATTTTGATACGTAGAATCGTAGAAAAGATGTTTCATATTTTTATAAATATTCTATATATGTATATATTTAGATTTCTCTTGTTTTTAGCCGTTATTCTATAATAATCTATTATTTATATTCAAATATTAATAAATATCAGATTTTACACTTTATATATTTCTGTACTGTAATAATATAATAATAATTATTATATAATAATATTTATTATTTATTAATTATTAATATAATAATAATTATTTCAAGCAAATTCTTTTTTCTAATTTAATTTTTTATTTATTTATGTTTGTTTTATTTTTTAATTTTATTTAAACATTTTTCTGTTTTAGAAGAATGTTAGAAAATACTATGAAATGTGAATGTATGAATATGATGTATATGATGTATGAATATTTTTTCAAACTTTTTCTTTTTTATATACTATATAAAATATTTTATACCATATAAAACATTGATTATAAATAATCTTCATTTAATTTGTTACTATAAAAACATTTACAGAATAAAAATTAATAATAACAATAATTTCAACAAATTTTATTACAACTTTTTTTTCACCCTTTAAAATTTACTGCTGATGGTTACATTTTTAACAATAGATTATCAACAATAGTGAGTTAAGTGAATTTATAATTTCATTAATTAAGGATTTTTCTTTTGGTTTTTTGGTACTATAATCTCTTATTTCATTGTATTAATACAAATAAGTTCATCGTCAAGTTTGATGAAACCTTTAAGCAAAAACTTGTAAGATTATTTTTATGATTTATTGGGTTGGCAACTAAGTAATTGCGGATTTCACTCATAGATGGCTTCAGTTGAATTTTTAGGTTTGCTGGCGTAGTCCAAATGTAAAACACATTTTGTTATTTGATAGTTGGCAATTCAGCTGTCAGTCAGTAAAAAAAGTTTTTTGATCGGTTGCGTAGTTTTCGTTTGGCATTCGTTAAAAAAAAGGAAAATCAAAAGGAACATTATCGTCATATTTTGCTTTTTTATTTTCGCAAAGGGAAAAACACATCGCAAGCTCGCAAAAAGTTATGTGCTGTTTATGGCGACGAAGCTTTAAAAGAACGGCAATGTCAAAATTGGTTTGACAAATTTCGTTCTGATAATTTTTCACTCAAAGACGAAAAACGCTCTGGTCGTCCAGTTGAAGTTGATGACGACCTAATCAAAGCAATAATCGATTCGGATCGTCACAGTACAACTCGTGAGATTGCAGAGAAGCTTCATGTATCACATACATGCATTGAAAACCACTTAAAACAACTTGGCTATATTCAAAATCTTGATACATGGGTTCCTCACGAACTGAAAGAAAAGCATTTAACGCAACGCGTTAACAGCTCCGATTTGTTAAAGAAACGTAATGAAAATGATCCATTTTTAAAACGACTGATAACTGGCGATGAAAAATGGTATTGTTGTTTACAACAATATCAAGCGAAAAAGATCGTGGAGCAGGCCACGTGAACCAGCTCAAACAACATCAAAAACTGGTATTCATCAAAAGAAGGTTTTGTTATCAGTTTGGTTGGATTACAAAGGAATTGTCTATTTTGAACTCTTACCACCCAACCGAACGATCAATTCTGTTGTCTACATTGAACAACTAACGAAATTAAACAATGCAATTGAAGAAAAGCGGCCCGAATTGACAAATCGAAAAGGTGTTGTATTCCATCATGACAATGCAAGGCCACACACATCTTTGGTCACTCGGCAAAAATTATTGGAGCTTGGTTGGGATGTTTTGCCACATCCATCATATAGTCCTGACCTTGCACCATTCGATCTTTACAAAACTCCTTGAATGATAAAAATTTCAATAATAATGATGATATCAAATCGTACCTGATTCAGTTTTTTGCTAATAAAAACCAGAAGTTTTATGAACGTGGGATTATGATGCTGCCTGAAAGATGGCAAAAGATCATTGATCAAAATGGGCAACACATTACAGAATAAAGTTATTTAATTCCATGAAAAAATTGTCTTTGATTTTCTAAAAAAAGTCCGCAATTACTTAGTTGCCAATCCAATATTTTGTTAATCCGTGCATAAACTAATCTATTATCCGATGATTAATATTTTTGTAAAATATAGAATTTTTATTACTAATTATTTAAAAAATAAAGGATTTTCAAAAAAACTTTTAAAATCATATTACATTTTTTCTAAAATAAGAAAAATAAGATAAAATAAAAAAATTTCAATCTTCTTTTTATTATAAAAGTTTAATTATTATTGATAAACATATACGTAACATATATACATAAACATTATATACAATATAATTTAATATTAATTATTTAACAATACTCGTCAATTCATAATTTATCTATTTTTTAACAGAATGTTGATTTTATATATTTATATATTTGTATAAAATTATCGAGAAATTTTTAGAAATAAATTTTCAGAGAAAAATAATACTAATTCAGCTTGCATAATATATTAATTTTATTTTTTTTTATTTAGATAAAATATAACAGAACATTAAAAAATAATAAATTATTATTTCTTAAGGAATCAAATTAAATGTATAATTAGAAATCAATCAAATAAATTAATAGAAAGTATATTAAAAATATTTTACGAAACTATAAACAATTGCAAAAATTTATACTAAATCTGTGTTGTTTATGTAACTCTGTATCTTTGTTTTTGCTTCTTGTATGATTTATTTTCTAATCTCTAATTAGATATTAATAAATATTATCATTTAATTCTAAATCTATTTCACTCTTATTTTTATCTTAATAATGAAATTACATTGTGTAACATATTTTCGGCGATCAGTATATAATTTCATTTACAGAAAATGATTATTTTATTTCTGAAAATTTTCTATCTTCGTTTGAAGATAGAACTGAAGTCAAAATAAATAAAAAAATAATTGATGTAAAGAAAAGATGTAAAGAAAAAATATATATATGAAATAGATTTATTAATTTACAAATAATTAAAATTTAAATGAAACAAAAAATTGAATAATATGCTCTTTTATTTTTATCACATCACATGTGGTTGACATAATATAATTTTAGCATGTTATGATTTTTTTCTGTAAATAATTTATATTAACTTTTTGCTATTTTTTGCTAATTGATTTTTTAATTCACCTTTTGTTTTCATTAATAATCAAAATTAAATTTTTTATAGACTTTTAATTGAATGTAAATGCAAGGATTAGAAAAAGAAATATAATATTTGTAAACAATTGAACAACAAGTCTTTATAATTTATGCTTCATATATATTTATGACCTTATTTTGCTAGAAATTAATTTTTTCAATCTATAATGTTAATATATATTAGATTAAACTATTTTTAATATAAATAATATAAATATAAATTTATTTATTATTATTAAGACAGAACACAATAATTAATTTTTTTTTTCAGGAAACTCTTCAGGAAATTGAACAACGTCACACGTGATATTATACATTCTCAACTATCACTAGTCATTCAACGTATGTTTTATTCACCGTACGCGTATCGTAATTATTCTATAAAAAAATCTATAATACACGATAAATATCAATTTTATAATCTGATAGTTTTTTATAATCTAAAGCTGATATTTTCCGATATAATTTACATACTATTTAATTGTATTATATATTATCTTTCAATAACTATATTATCTATAAATATGAATTCATCAATGCCAAAATTAGATATTGCTATCACTGATGCAACAATTATTTTTCATTGTTGGTTACATAAATATTTCAAATTGAATATCTTTTCTTTTCTTTAATTTTATTATTTTTTCTATCTTTTGTGTATGATTATAGTTCTTTTTTTATTATTATTATTTAATCATACACAATTTTTATATTATATATTATGAGATCCAGCTTTTTTATAAATACTTATAGATCGCTACAGTTCATTCATCGTGAAGAAAGTACATAATCACAAAGACTAAAACTTTTTCACACATACACTTCAATCGGATTCACACATTATTCACATTCATGTATCCATGCACTTAATCTACCGTTATCATTACTATTGTGGACGCTAACAATGAACAATCTATTTAAATCCTGAAATAAATTCTATATCTTCCTCTTTTTTGAGCAATTGATGAGATAAAAAATGTTTATATTAGCAATATCAACACAAAATAATCAACGCAAGCTACTTTTGAATTATTTGTATATTAGTTACTTAGTATATGTGTTTGGTAAATTTTCAAATTTAAAATAAAAAATATAATCAAAGAATCTGTAATTAAAACGCAACTCTTATCATTTAATTCTCAATGAAGTTCTCAAAAATTATTAATTAAACAAATATATATTAATAATAAGTCAAAAGTTATAATATATTCAATAGATATTAAAATCGTGACAATTCTTAAAAATCATTGCAGTCATTATTTTATTATTAATCGACTTAGATGCAAACTGAGAAAAATCAACATTTCTATCGAAAATTTTTTAAATATATTTCTGAAAAAAATACATGAATTTTCAAAAAGAAAAAAAAAAGATCAGAAAATAGCAATCTGCAATGAATATATTTATATACATACTGTACCTATATACATTAAAGTCTAAATTATTAAATTTCTTATAGAAATATTAAAAGAAATAACTAAAAAAGAATTTTAAACTTACACAAATAAAAAAAAATCATATAAAAATCTCAATAAATAGCACTAAGATTTTTAACAAATTAGTTTGAATTCTCAAAGAGAAAAATACAAATTTCTACAGTTATCAATTAAAAAAGAATTACAAAATTGTATTAAGAGGAATGTATTTTAAGATAGATATTAATGAAACAATTAAGAAATTCAATCAATTAAGAAATTAATCATCATAAATACAGATAAATAATCAAATATAAAAAAAACAATCATTATATTCTTTTTTATTGCTATTTTTTATTAATTTTAAATAAAAGATAAGATAATATGTATAATAAAATCTACAATAAAGAAATAAATAAAAATTATTAAAAATAATAGTAACTTTTCAAATTTTTAGACACAAAAGAGATATCTCAATCAAGCTTATGGACAGATCATCAATTATTTTAACAGATTTTTGTATGTATCAAATATGTTCTTAACTTCACTGTCAAGTAAAATAAATAATAAAAAATACCTTTTTTTTGAAAATGTTAGGATTATATAGGTTGTAAGATTAACCTGTTATAAAGTAAATACAATAAAAAAAAAATCAGTATTTCTCACATTAAAATACAAAACAATTATTCAAAAAAATTCAAATCTTTTACTTTAATTTGAAACTCTAGACAACAACAATGTTTCCAAACAAGACAACATTATTACGCAAATATGGGCAACACGAGCAAGCAATTCAAATATGGATAACTTAAAAAGAAAAAAAAAATATTTACTTTATTAATTTATTAAAAATTATGAATTAATATTTAGGAAAGAGAAAATTTATTAATAATATTAATTAAAAATATAAATGATATTTATCAAGATAATTATCAATTAATATAACGAATCTATATTATGCGACATTTACACGATAATAGAAACTAATTTAAAAAGTACTTACATAAAAAAGTGCAAGATACTCGTAAAAATTTCCAAACAGCGGAAATAAATTTTATAAATTTAGCCACCAGACAAAAGCTAAAAGATATTTTTATTTTATCTTTAATATACTTCACAAAATTTAAGCTAAAAAATTAAATTAAAAAATAAATTAGAAAATATCTAGCAAATATAAAAACACAATTTATGAAGAACAATTATTAATTGAATGCAAATAACAAAGAAGTCAAGCAATTAATTGAAAATCATTATTTCGAAGAATATTATATTTCTATTCTTAATTTTTCATCAAATGAAATTATTACTTATTATTTTTTTAGTAGGAAAGAAAAACGAATAGGAGATTGAAAAAATTAAATATTTTTTTATTTACCACAAAAAAATCATTTTTTAATCATTGTTTAAAAAATTATGGATTTTGAACATTTATAATATATATTTAAATCAAATATAATTAATACTACAGCTAATCCAGATTTAGATTCTATCCATACATGATGAAATTAACATAATCTAAAACAAGCTATGAAAAATAAAAAATTTATTACAGAAATGTAAAATAAAAAATCTTTAGCCCATGACATAACATTCGATTAAAAAATTTAATAAATTGTTATAATTATGATAAGATATGATAATTCAGAAATTCATATAATTTCTGCAATTTTTATATAATACTTATAATTTCTGCAATTTTTATGTTATTTACAATTTCCACACGTTTTATACTATATATAAATACTAGAAATATAAATACTTTATATTAATTTAAATATTGTAAAAATATAAAAATATTTAAAATTATTTTTAATTATTTTTAATTATATTTTTCATATTGAAAGTAAGAAATAAATAAATCAAAATTAATGATATTAAAACAAAAAATAAAATAAATTCAATGGTAATACTGCAAGAATTCAATCATAAATAATCGATAACTTTTAAAGAAAAGTGCAAAAAAAAAAAAATTTCAAAATGCAATCGATGAAGTAAGTAAATACCTAGATAAAATATAATGAAAAATATTATTTAATCAGATGATATTCAATAAGATTAGATTATATAAATTGTACATCAAAAAAAAAAGTATTTGTTAATAATATCATAAAATAATATAATGATGTACAACATCATAGAATAGTTTATATAAAGTATTTATCGATATCTCCAAATTTAGATGAGAAATAAAAAAAAAGAAAAGGAACGTGAATTAGACGCAAAATATAAAAAAAGAATATTAATTGACTAATTATTAATTGATTACACATGATCATAATTTTTCTTATGAAATAATATGAAATTCTTACATAAAATTTCTTTGAAAAAAAAATTTCTATAAAAAATAACAAAAATTCTTATCAAAATAAAGCTATTAAAAGCCATAAATAAAAAATGTAATATTATAAAAATATTAAAATAAAGCATTATACTTAATTTCAAAAATTTCATTTCATATAAGAAAAATGACTGTATTCAAATTCTTTAAAATAAAAGAAATTAAAAATGAAGACGAATATTTGTGGCATATATATAAGCGTATATATATATATATATATATATATACCATAAATAATTTATAGCTAAAATATCATTTAAATATTAAAATATCAAAACATACAGAAAACACGATTCTTTATAAATAGAAAAAGAAAAGATTAAAAAAATCTTATTATAATGCATAATATTTTTATGAGAGATTTCTAAGGAAGTATTATACGTATTAATTCTTATTAATCTAATAATATAGAATATCCGTAATTAATACTCTTGAAAAATTAATCTGAAAGAAAATTAGATTGAAGTAAACATCTTTTTTAAAAAAAAATTATATTCTTCATATTAATTTGTATCTTCGCCTATAAATAAATAAAATGACATGTGTGATATTCGATTAATCTTAAAGAAAAATTATGTTGAAAACAATATATACAATTTCAGATAATATGATGATTATTTATAATTGCAATAGTTATGAAATGCAAAGGAAATTATAACAACAGACAAATAAATAAACTTACTCATTTTAAAATTTACAATATTATATTATAGCAATTTAAAAAAAAAACATAAAAAAAAGAAATTGATAAAAGAAATATAAATTTTTTAAAATTAATTAAATATAATTTTTTTATTAATAAGTATAATTATTTACATAGACAAGATTAAGAAGAATATGAAAGATAAGTAAATATTAATATGAATTCTCATGTAAGAAAATAATTTTTTCATATATAATAATAAAATAATAGAAAAATATTATTTTTGTAAAAGAAGTTCATCTCACTGAATTCTAAATTATTTATATTGATTCATTTTATCTTGTTTATATATTACTTTATAAAGGTATTTGAGATTTTTATAAAAATCAACTAATAAAAAATTTACGTAAATTATTTTGTTATTATTCTTTTATAATATTATATTAATATTTAAATAAATCTATATACTATATAATTATATTTATGAAATTATAGCTTATTTAGTATAATTATAAAAATTATATAATTTTATAGAAATCTCTGAGAATTATTATTTTATAAATTCGTTCAGAATTCTAATATGTGTTCTATTTTTAGACACAATTGAGGCGTTTAAGACAAGAATTTTGGCATGGATACGAGAAACCCAATATACTTTGCTAATCATATCATAAACATATCATTATCATTAATGAGATATTTGCTCTATTTATATTTATATTATAAATAGTATATTTAATCAAATAGTATATTTAATAGTATATTTGAATAAAAAAAAAAACAAATGATATGATATGATATGATATCCAAACGATATGATTGGAGTATAATATACGCTAGCATATATATTATTTTATATATAGTATTTTTATGTACAATAATAAATATAAATTATAAAATGTGGTTTGCATACAATGAAATCAGTTATAAACTATCTTCATATATTAACATTATATGCATCGTGATTTTTATAATTCTTGGAATGTCGAATACAAAAGTAAGTATTTTTTAAATTAAAATATATAATGACAAATAATAAGATAATAAAAATCTAAAATCTAATCTCTTAACATAATTAAATGAAATAGAAATGTTTCATTGAAGGAAATTTTTAATTGGTATATATAATAGTGTTCATTATAACATCTTGATTTTTTTGTTGTCAATTTTTATGTTTTACTATTAATTCCTAATTTTCACGAATAAAACTTTAAAATAATTATTATAAATATTGAATAAAATTAAATGATAAATTAAATCTGATTCTTTATTAGACTCATATATGCATTTATTCTTCTTTTAAGATTTGTAAAAGTAACATAAAATATTCAGATAAATGTTTAGACTTTCAGTATTTGAACTGCAAATATTAGCAAACATTATTGTGGTTAATTTTAATCATAGATTATCATGTTAATGCATTTAAATCAACTGCAATAATATAATATTTATATATAACTTATAATTTATATATAATTTATATATAACAGAAATTTCTAAAATATACTATATTTTACAACAGTATCTAATATTTTATAACATTATATTAATACATTATATTAAGAATTATAAAAAATTACATGACATGTAAAATGACATGTCTGTATCTAATGTTCAATTCTGTATTTTGATTCTAAAATTAAAAAGTGATTTATAATTAAAATTAAATATAATAAATATTAACATTAGATATTATATTTTTTTTAATTTCTAGCATTCATATTCTTTACAATTATTTAACTTATACATTATTTTTCACAATTTCTTTTCTTTTTCATTGTTCAGCGTTCGAGAAAAATTATTGCAAAATGTGAACAAATAGACAATACTTTAGAATCATTTGATATTGAGAAAAATTACCAAAAAATTTCTTTTGCATTAGACGAACATTAATTACGTTTAGTGTAATAATCATAAGCATTATATCGCTACATTATTATTTTACTATTTCCATTGAATATCAAGTCGATTTAATTATTTTTACATTTATATCAATAATAACTATGAGTTTAGATATTCTTACTTTTACCATATTGATAAGGTAAATTATATAAAGAAAGAAATGCTCACGATTTTAAAATTATTTAAAGAATAAGAAAATAAAGGAAAAGATATTATATTTCTGAATTTAAAACCAAATTTTTGTAAAAGTCTAATAATTTCTAAATTTTTCATAATTTTTAATAGTATGATCAACAATTAATATTAAATTACATAACTTATTAAACAAATCAATATTTAATAAACATAAAATATTGATTTTCATGAACAATTTCACTAATATTTTTCGCTAAAAATAGTGTAAATTTATTTATATTTTTTCTTTTGTAAAAAAGAGATTTATAAATAAAAATACGAGCAAAAATGTTTATGATTTTCAAATTCAAGATTAAATTTTTTATTGCATTATATTTTCGCAAGAATAGAAAGTCTCAAGAAAATCATTGTAATTTGTCTTTTGAAAAAAAGAATTAAATTTCCTTTGGTTGCAGAAAAAGTGTATTATAAAAATATCTCAGAATTATCACATTTATATATTTTTTCCTTTTTCTTTTTCTTTTTCATTATTTAAATAATCGATCTGATATTTCTAAAAGTATCTTTCCACAATGAAATATATTGCGATATTTTGTTGATATTTTGTGTATGTATGTATTTATTCAACCGATAAGTTTAAATGAATGATTGGTACACGAAGATGAGATAAAGTTTCGTGCGTGTGTAGTTTAAATAGAAGAAGGAAGAAAAAGAAAAAAAAGGAAGCTATTATTAAAAAAAAAAGTCTATAATATATAATAATATGTAATAATGAAAATCTATAATATATATATATATATATATATATATATATATATATATATATAATAATGATAATAATTCAGCGTGTAAATAGTACATTATAGTAAAAAACAGTAAAAAGAATCTATGAAAGAATTTTATTAGAGATATTTCGCTTATGATAAATGTATCTTATTTTTTTCTTTTCTTGGACACATTTTCGAGAAACAAGGTACTGTCATAGACAACATCATATAAGATGAGTTTATGTTGTTTATGCAAGTTTATGCAAGCAAAGAAGTGATGCTTTGATTGATTGTTTGATGCCTTATAACAAGCAATATACTAGATTTCTATGTCATATGTTACTTTTATTGAAATTAATGGAAGAATATAAACAAATTTTAAATAAAATGGATTCATAATATAAATATAATATATTTTTTCAAGAAAATAATTGAATTATCATTCATTGAGTTTTTTTGAAACTTTTTTATTTTGCAATGAATAGAATGCGGTACAATAAAAGATTTGCCTAATTTTTGCCTTATATCAAGATCATGCTTATATTCATTTTTACTTTTAGATTTTGAAATAGAATTATGACTGATTCAGAATCATATGGAATAGAATCATATAGATATGGAATCATATAATATTCTTTATACTTACTTTTTATATAGTGTATAATATTATAATTATATTACAAATAAATTCATCTATATTTTTACAATTTTTACAAGAATGAAATGAAGATTGAAAATTTTTTATGTATTTTATGTAATGTGATAGAAACATGAAGAAAAGAAATATAGAAACAAAATTCTTCTAATTTTCTGTTAAATATAAAAAATAGAATGTCTTTTAATGATGTTTTTAAAACGATATCAATATAGAATTTTAATATCTTTATATTTAATCAATTTTCTTTCATTTTTGATATAATCAAGTAATTACAAATATTAAGTTATTTAAACTTTCTTAAATTATTTTTATACAAGTGAATCCTTATTCAAGTATATTTTTTTAATTTTCAAATGATTAATTAATTAATTTAATTTCTTTATTAATTTATAATTCTTTTTTTTCTAAAAAATATTTTTGCCAAAATACAATATTTTTAATGATGTCAAAATCAAGATTTAATAATGACTATAACAACTCCTGAGAAATTAGTTCTAAAAACTTTTTTAGTGAGTATCGATAACTTTGATAGAGTCATTATTCTCAAAAAATAGTTCTCAATCTCTATCAATAAACTACAGAATATAAATGATATTAAATATTTTTATAATAATTGTTAATTTGATTTAATATGAAATGTAACCCCAGTCTTATAAGGTCTGTAAAAAGTATATAAAAATAAATTGTCTGGAAAATTAAATATTAGAAATTTTTATAATGAAATATTTTTTTTAGATCATGTTAATAATAATTACAGCCATAAGATCTATTTAAATTAATTCATTATAAACTGTAAAATATTGATCTTTATGCTTTTTTTTCAATATATTTTTCTATTGATTTTAATTTCACTTTAATATGATTTTTATAATATTAGCTTTATTAAAAAAGATATATGATATTTAAATTTTCTAAAATAATATTTTTTTTCAAAATTGACATTACCTTTCACATTTAATAAATTCAACAAATGTGCAGTTATATAATGTTATTCATAACGTTGATAAAAAAAATAAATATTTATTTTTTATTATTAATTATATTATATTATATATATAATATATTATTATATATTAATTATATATTATTAATTATATTTTTTTAGAACTAAATATTTAATAGAATAGTATTCTTATTGATTTAATATTTTTAACAAAAAATAACTCAAAAAAAAAGCGAAACGATTACGAGGTTAAACTAAATTTTAATCTTAACAATAATCGATGATTTAATATTCTATTCTTGCAAGAATAGTTATAGATTGGAGAAGCCAAAAATTAATAATGATAAAAAATAATATAATCTATTTAAACAAATAAAACAGAAGAAATTTTCGTGAGTAATACTTAAATTTCTATTTAATCACATCCAAATACACATCACAACAATGCTTGAAAATAATATTTTATATGAATAAACTCGAATTTGTTCGAAACTAAATCGATGTGAATATATTTCTCGATTTATTATTAATCAATTTGTAATTTTCTATCAGTAAATTTATTATTATTTTATTATATATTTCTTTATTTTTCTTTTATTACGAAAAATGCTAGAAAAAAATATGTACAGTGGTATAATGATAAGTAAGTAATTATTTTTTTTTAGTATCAATATTATTATATTATATATATTATACATTAAAAAGATAAGATAAAATTTCTAATTGGATAGAAAATCTTTAAACCGAGATTGTAATAAAGTTTTATTACATTAAATTTATAAAATCTGTTAATGGATTAATAAAAATAATCGAATCAAAAGTAGATCATTTAGATTGAACAAATTATTCAATTATAAACGTTTTTTTTTTATGATCGCTTAATAATAAAAAATTATTACATAAAATTAAATTTTACAAAATTAAAAATTGATTAAATTCTCAAAATATAAGAATTTAAAATAACACATTGAATTCACATAATTCTATAGATAATGTAAAAAATATAATTTTTTACATTAAGAGAATATTTTTTTTATAATATTTATAAGAAAAAATTTTGTTTCTTCATTTAATTTCTTTATTTTTCTTTTATATCACATTCTTGAAGTACATAAAATTTTTTCAATTCTTTAAAGATTTTGATTCGACTTTGAAAATTTTTTTGAAGATTGTTTTGTTTTTGTAAAAATTATAGAAATATGGATGAATTTATAATATTAATCATAGCATTATATTTATTTCAATCATTATTGTTTCCAAAATCATATTATTTCAATTTTTTTTAAATATTTTACAGGAAAAATTGCATAAGATAAACAAGATTATAAAAGAGATATATCAGCTATATATGAATACTTGAAATACGAAAGATATTAATATAAGATATAACATGCAATCACTTATTTTATGTAATTATAATGGATTACAATAGAAGAACATTACAATAATAGAAAATATTTTGTTGAACATTTTCTTCAAATTACAAGGTAATTTCATAAAAATGTATGGAATTTTGCATTTTTCTAATATAATAAATGTTTAATAAAGGAGTAAAGGGAATAACCTCAGATAATGGATAGATAAATTTTTTCAAATTTAATTTTTATATGATATTTTTAATATTTAATTTTTATAATTTTATAATTTTTGATTCTTTGTGCTTAATAATTACAAATTGTTAAACAAAAACAACATGTATATCCAGCAAATTAGATATTAAAATTAATTTTCTTTCTATTGAAAGTGATATTACTATGATTATTAATATAAAATTTCAATATTTAATATTTAAGATTATCTTTTCGTATTCTCCCTTTACTAATTTTCATGATCTTGAAATATCTCAAAAATCATTATTTTAAGCGTTTTCTTTATATATTATTAGTGAGATAATTTTAATTTTTGATTATTCTAGGAAAACTTGTTTCTGTTCACAATGTTACAATTAAATTCTGTTTAAAGAGGTATAAAAAATTTATCATTATTTCATATCAATTTGATATTGATATTGATTTTGTATTCTTGGACTGATGGAAATCTGTCGAAAAAAATAATTACAAAATCGATTTTGAGGATGATTTTTAAATCAAATTATTTTTTTTTTTTATAATATTTTAAAGTATGTATTCATCACAAAGAATAATAATCTTAAAGAAATTATAAATTTCAAATATGTTGGTCTTTTAGGAAAGGTGTTAATATTTTATATTCATTTAAATTTATATATACAATACTTATTCATATATACTCTTTTTTTTTATGAAATTAAATTATAGAATAAATAAGATTGTAGAATTTCTCTTATGTTTGTAATAAAATATACTTTGGCATATTGTTTTTTTTTCAACTGTTTATAGAAACATAATATAGTTGCTAGATAAAAAAATGAATAACTATTAATATCATTTTTAATATTTATTCATGAATCATTTTTGCATTTCGTAAATTCTTTGAATAGGAAAATGTAAAATAATTTTTGAAGAATTGAAATTGTAATGTTCAATAATATTATAAAAATAATTATGATGCTAATATCGCAATCATTTTAAATTCCATCATTATAATTTCAATTATTCCATTCATTTAAATTTGAATGCATTACAATATAATCCGACTAAATATTATATATCGAATCAAAATTTTGAGATAAGGTTAGAATTCTATAAATAAAGTTTTACCATTATTTTTTAATTTTCGAGATAATAATAATATTTTTTATAATTATGTTGAAAATTACTAATTTGCAACAGTCCAAATCATAATTATATAATATTTAATATAAATTTTTAATCAAGCTATCACATTATTCCAATCGATTTTGACTAATAAAGTTTTTTAAAAGATTATTTTTTGTTAAAGGTAAAATTTCTTTAATTATATTTTAAATTATATTTTTAGAATCAGTATGTTATTTAATTTGCAATTCATGACGTAGCTACTGTTTCAGTTATATTTACCTAGAGCCTTCTTTATAATATTCAAAATTTTTTATATACGTATATTTTTTCTAAGGTGTGTTATTTAATTATTTAATTTAAAAAATGAATTTTAATTAAATTAATTATGAGTTCTACATTCATAACCTATTGAAAAATGATTAAATCCTCATTTAATATTTTCATTTTTTGTTGTATATGAATATAGAACTTTTTTCAAAAAAAAAAAAATAAAATAACAAAAATAATTCTATTGCGTTAATGAGTTATTAACAAAAAATACCGGTAATCACAAAACGCATGCGTAGATATTGTATTTATTTCTTCATTGATCGTAATATAATTCGATTTAATTTTTTATTTTTTATTTTTAAGCGATAATAGTTAAATTTATGACTCTACAATTTATGATATATTATCACAAATTATGAAATAGAAGAAAAAGATTATATTTTTGAGAATATCGAGATTATAATATCGATAATAATAGCGATAATAATAGAAAAATTGTTAGTCACATTACATAACTCAAATCAGTCAATTTTATAATTGCAAATACATTTGCATATTATATAATACATTTGATATAAATATTTTGTAAATACAATAATATAATTATATATCATTTTATTATAGATATTATTATATAAATATTATTATAGATATTATTATATATTATTAGAATCTGATTAACTGTAGGCTCGCAAACATATGAAATATATCTCGTATCTGTCTTCGTTTGTTAAAAAAAATCGTAAAAAAATAATTCTTCATATGAAATTAGAAAATTTTATTTTCAATTATTACAATTTTATTATACAAACAGATTATATATTATATCTTTATATATATAATATTTCTTCAATAGCCTCGTTATATTTTATATGTTTTGTTTCACTGACTATGAATAATTTATGGTGGTTCATAATTGTTGTTGTTTAATTTAGTCACTTTATCTATAAGTTTGTTATTTTATCTATTCTATTAAGTTTGTATAAATATATAAATAATAGTTTTAATAATATAGCAAAATAAATATTAATCATTCATTATTTTTAAACTTATAATTTGTTTGCTAATGCATCTTAATATTTAATTGTATTTGTATTTAAAATCAGGTTTAAGTAATTAATTTAATAATTAATTTCAGTAATTATAAATAATTTTTGTTAGATGTAATTTAGAAATAAAATACATTCCAAATGAACTGAAATTTTGAAAAATATTTGCGAGGAAAAAATTTTAATTATGTTTTTTCATTAATTTCTAAAGTACAATAGTAGTAAATAAAAAACTTGTAATACAATAGTATTATATATTTATTAAATACTGTTTATATATATATGCTTTGACAGTATCAATGCAAGTTTTCCTATTGTTATTGTAAACACTATAACCAGATAGTATGAAAATGTATAATTATATGAACTAAACAAAAATTCTTTATGAATAAATGATAAATTTAAAATATTTTAAATCCAATATAAAGTTTATATATCATTCAAATCTGTAGAACGTAAATATATATATATTGATTACGATACCGAAATTACAATAATTAAATTGTGAGTCATATTATATTGTATTGTATATATTGTTGTCATATATATTGTAATGAATATCAATATTACTTTTGTTGCAATTATATCCATAAAAAATTTCCTTAATTCATAAGAAAGAAAGTTTTTGATTGGTTTATATTTATACATTTTAGCCGCATATTGTAGATAATAAAAACAAATAGTTGCATAGTATTAATAGTATATTGCCAAAAATGCATACAAATAGAAAGAATTCAATATATTATATCAGAATTTTTTTATTAACCTTAAATATAAATAATTATAAGCAAAATAGATCATATATAAAAAATTGTAATTATCAAAATTATAGTTACTTTATGAAGATTCTATTATAAATTCTGTTATAAAGATTCTATAATAAAAAAACAACTGTAACAAAATTATTTCTCATATTAAAAAACAAAACAATTATATAAAATAAAAATCTCCTACTTTGCTATTTTAGACAATAACAATGTCTCATAAGACAGCATTGAAAATGATGAGCTATATCAGAGCAATTCAAAAATGGGCAATTCAGAAAAATGCATTTCTTCTAAAAATTAGGATCTAGAATTATGAAAGAAAGAAAATTTAATATCAGTTAAAAAAAATAAATAATATACTCATCACGTTATAAAATCATACAACAATAACGCAAACTGAAATCAATTTAAAAAAAAATATTTGAAATATAAATTAAATATAAATTACAAAATATAAATTGCAAAATATTCCTAAAAACTCATGAATAGAAAGCGATAATATAACTTATAAGTATAATTTAGGAAACAAATCGAATAGCCATCTAAAGAAGACAAATCTAAAAATATTCTATCCAGAATATATTCCATAGAAAATTCATCTAAAAAAACTAAATTAACGTAAATTGAAAAATATTTGACAAAAATCAAAAACACAATTGAACGAAACATTAAATGCAATTACCAAAGAAATGAAGCAATTAATTTAAAATTATTGAATTGAATTTTATTTATATTTCTAATTTTTCGTGTATAAAATAATTATTGTGAAATAATTATTATGGAAAGCGATTGGAAAATTGAAAAGACTTATTTCTCTATTTATTAAAAAAAAAGATTCCAATTAACAAGAAATATTTTTGAAAATAAATTATTATTTTTATCGCAAAAGGACGTTAGATTTATCATATATATCTATGAAATATATTCAAATATTTATAATTAATATTATTTATTAATTATATATTATAATGTTAGTTATAATATTAATTATATGTTATAATATTATAATTATTCTAAGTTTAATTTTGCTTCTACGGAAATGCTGAAACTAACTGAATTCAAAATATTAGATAAAATAAATTAAAAAAAATAAAGTAAAACTATAGAAATTATAGAAATCAAAAAAAAAAAAATTTTTTGACATCGATCTAATCAAAAATGAAATTCTTCTGTTTGATTATAAAATTTAATAAATTGTTATAGTTATGTCAGACATTTAAAAATTCATAATTTTATTGAACTTATATAATACTCACAATTTCAATATTATATAAAGATTATAAAAATACGGGAATACTTCTAATTATTTTTAATCGATCTAGTTTTATATTAAAAGTCGAAAAAAAACAACATAAACAAAAAATGATAAAATCAATCAGATTTGTGTAATAAATTCAAAGATGATATTATAAAACGAAATTAATCATAATACAAATAAATGATAACTTTTAAAATGCAAGAAGAAAACCAATGAAATAATTGGATAAAATGAATGAATGAAATAAATAACTGGATAATGAATATATATATAATATGAATATATATATGAAAATATATATATATAAATACTTTGAGATAAGTCTCTAAATTTAAACGTGAAATATATGTATATAAAAAGAAACAGATATGAAATCATTCTCAATTCAAATCATTCACAATTATCTTTAAACAATAAAATTCTCACGTAAAATTTTTATAAAAAAAATTATAAGTAATAAGAAATTTTTATTAACAAAAAACAATTAAATAATAAATAAATGCATAAAATTTAGCAATGATACAATTTAAAATAAATCTCGACAATAGATGGTCGAATAATATAATCAGTTAAGGTACCATATTTATATTAGGTCTACCGGAAAGTTCTATGATATCCGAATCTATGATATTTTCACCACGTAAGTACATGTTTATTTATTGCATGTTCGGCTCTATATTTTTATCGCTTAATGTATACATACTGACGTAAATAAACTATAATAAAGTTGATTCACATTAGTCTTAAGTGTGAAACGATAGTATACCCATGGCAACTGATAAAGTTCTTTTACGCCACTGTATTTTATACGAATTTCAACAAGAAAGAAATGCTACAGAAGCATGTAGAAATTTATTGAAAGTGTTTGGTACAGTTTCTGATAGGACATGTAGAAGATGGTACGAAAAATTTGAAACAGGTGATTTCGACCTTTCTGATAAGCCACGTTCTAGGCGACCATCTTTGATCGACGACGATGTTGTTAAGGCAATGTTGGAGCAAAATCCTTTTCTAACAACATCGGAGATCGCAGAAAGACTTAATTCAGCTCAACAAACATTTCTAACCATATTCGGAAGATAGGATTGGTGTGGAAGTATTCAAGATGCGTGCCACATGAATTAAGAAAAATTTGGATGATCGAGTTGTCATATGCACATCTCTGCTTGCTCGGAACAAACTCGAACCCTTTTTGAACTGGATGATAACTGGGGATGAAAAGTGGATTACATACAACAATATTGTAAGGAAAACGGTATATTGTGAAGCCGGAAAACCTAGCCCTTCCATCTCTAAACCAAATTTGACTTTGAATAAGAGAATGTTGTGTATATGGTGAGACATTCGAGGACCGATACATTATGAGCTTTTAAAACCGAACGAAAAGCTCAATTCGGAGAAGTATTGTCAGCAACTGGATAATTTAAAGATAGCGGTCCAAAAAAAGAGGCCGGCAATGTTCAATAGGAAGGACATCATATTGCACCACGATAACGCCAGATCACACGCTGCTTTAGGAACTCGTCAAAAAATTGCAGAAGTAGGCTGGGAAATTCTGTCGCACCCACCATATTCTCCGGACATAGCACCCTCTGATTATCACTTGTTTTTATCCTTACAAAATTTTGACGGGCAAAAAATTCAAAAATGAAGAAGATGTCAAACAAGCACTGGTTCAATTTTTCGCATCAAAAGATGAAACATTTTTCAAAAATGGGATATACAAATTGCCCTCACGCTGGCAGAGCTCATTAATAAGAAATCATTAATAATAATGGCAATTATATTATTCAATAAAGTTAATTGGCGGTAAGAAAAAATTTGTATTTTGTTTTATTCCAAAAACGGACAGAACTTTCCGGTAGACCTAATACAATATTCAAAGTCATTTAGTTTTAGAATTTAATATTTAAGCCTTCGAGCTGGATACAGTTGGATATAATCAAAAAATAAATATATAAAAATGAATTTAGTCCAGTATTCAATTAATAGTAGTAGACAATAGTCAAAAATCCTTTTCATTAAGAAAGAGTTTTTCATTACTTCAGTACCAGAGACCCAGTTCTAACTGTAATAAACATTAGCATCGTCGATCTATTTTTCCATCTAATTTGATAAGCAAACTCTTGTACTTATGTTAGTAGAGATACAAGTTCAATTAAAACATTAGTTAACGAGTGTGATTCGATCAAGGCTCTACAAATAAAGTTTAAAAATCCAAACAATAACGCATGATATTCAAAAGAGATATATACGCAGAAGGACAAATTATCGCAAACACCGAATCAAAATCATCACACACAGCTTATCGCAACGAGTTTGAAAATGTGTTTTTCAATATAATAGCTGTGATAGAAGATTTTATATAAGATACATGCACACGTACATACTAAAAGAAAATCAGAATTTATTAAAATCGAATTGTATCGCACGCTGCTATCCAAGAGTAATATTGGTAATTTTGTCCCAAATAAAATTGTCAATTTTTGACGAAACTGTATGATTCTATTAACTTCAGAGATACGTTTGTTTTATTGGTTCAAAATAATGAATTTCTTCAAACTTCCAAAGATTTTGCTTTTGAGCATTGTTAAGAGATTCCATTACTTACACATCTAGTTCTTGGATTTATCTGAAACAAATTAAAGGCTGGCTTGGGAGAGTTTACGAACGCGATATAAGAAAACCGCAAATTTTTCTAGTTATCATATGGATACACTTTAAAACTGCCATTGATCAAATAGATTTTCCATCGTATTAAGAGAATTCCTTCATGACGCAAAAAATTATCTTTTTGCGTTAGAAAAATTAAATGAATCCGTACAAATGGAATACTATGTTAATTCTTTTAAGAAAATTAGACATAAAAAATAATATTAAATAAATGGCGAGGATAAGTATTAATTTTAGAAAAAAGATTTATTTCAAATTTATTCTCAAATTTAGAATAAAGATTTCCAAATTCTTAGAAAGCTTTGTATTTAGAGAATTTCACGGTGAATAATTAACAGCAATGTTTAATAAATGAATAGCGAATAGCGAAGACCGAAATTTTTCATGTATTTAATGTTTTCTCCGCGTGTCCTGTTGGAGTAATCAATATTTGCCATAATGCAAAAATTTAAAGAGTTAAATTTAAATGAAAAAAAAATCATACAATATAAATTTTGGTTTAATTATTTATAATTTGTGTATATCACATGAATACATGCATTGATTTTCATAAAACATATGGTGCGAGCTCCATCTGTTATTGATCTGGAATCAAAAATGAATAGTTTGGTAAAGGATATCTCATCCTCAGCCTCATCTCGCATTACAAATGTTACAGTCCATTCCTTATCGAACAAATATGTCGTATTGTTAATCGCGTTTATGTAAAGAATAACTAAGGAAACAGATAGAAATGCCAAGTTTTATTACACTGAAATTCTTAATATAATTTTATCATCCAAGAGTTTTATTATATTGTATTAATATAATTTTATATAATTAATATAATTTTATATATTAATATAATTAAGAATTGGAAATAAAGTATAGGCGAATGAAATGGAATATTTCGGGTATCGAAAGTTCAGTTAATTCCATTATCAGAGGAAACGTTCATTAATATTTCGCTCGGATATAATAAATTTAGCGCCAGCATCTCGTGCCGGACTATAGATAAAATCATCATAAATTTGCTAAATCTTTCATTAGCACTTTTCATTAGCAAAAGAAAAATTAATATAAAAAAATACAGCTATTCATTAATCATGGATTAATCAATTCTCAATTCAAATGTAAAAAAAATAAATATGTTCATTGGAATAGCAATTTTGAATATTGTTATATAGACAATATCTCGCTTACTATAGCAGAAAATTCAATTCGATTGGATGCTCGGCAGTACTTTCACGTGATATAACCGAAAGAATCCGATACACGTTAGATATCATGTAGCTAGAAATAGTGATTTCGATAAACGAATTTTGCAAAATTTTACGAGATAGAGGAAATATCTACGAAATTCAAATAAAAAAAAAAAAATATTGTGAAATTCATTTCTCGCAAAATATATAATAAATAACATAACGAACGTTATATAGTTAATATATCATTTCGAGATGACGTATTGCAATTAAATGATTCACGCGAACAGGAAGAAAAGTGATTATACTCGATTGAGAGAAAATTAACCAGGTAAAATCTTAATAAATACAATATTAAGATTTCATAGCAAAATATGAAAGATTAGGATACATGACTCGTCCCTCTAGATAAAAAACATTATTTATATTATCACGCCACGTTACACTATCATAGATTAGCAACATGACGACGAAAATTCATATTGTATTTAATGGATTGATAAGACAATTTATTTCTTTTTTCTATTTTACTTTCATTAAGTATATGTCAGCAGAAATAAAAAAAATGTATCTCTAATTTTAATATTAATTAGATGAGAATCGCAAATTCCAGCGATTTTTTTTGTATAGATCAAATCGGAATGAAGACATACGGATTAGATATCAATAGAATCACTTACATTATCGCGTTTGCATCATTTATCTACATGCTATTGCAAGAAATAGGAATCCTGTGCAACAAAAACTACGATTGTCGATAGAAGCAGATAAATGGGAAGCACAGTTATTCTGTGTTTAATCCAAAGTAACTCAAATCAATTTCTCTTCCAGGATATAGCTTTATGATTTACCCTTATTCACGCAATTAATATCAAAGATTAAAGCCGCGGTTATTTTTGACATTGTTTGTTAATATTGGTTAGATTCGTGCTTATGTGGATTAAAATTCTATTTACTCAGCAGATAGAAAATCTTTGTAGCTAAGATTGTGGAAAGCGATCATTGGACATGGCGTCAATTAACTTCATACGATAATCACGCCGATCTTATATCTCGCGGTGCAAATTAGCTCCCTGTGGTTAGGATTCACTTGATTTAGAAGCAAGTGCTAATGGATAGCCTATTTCAACAAATAAATCGACAATATTAAGCGATATTAGATTTAGTAGAAATTTGCGCATAAAACCGAAGAATAAGATTCGAAAAATCAGAAAGAATTTAGTAATTTGACTAATTTGACTTGTCGAATTGATATAAATTTGAAAACATTTGTAGAACATCTTATTCAGAAGGAAACTTTTTATCTTGAATTCATAGTCCGCATTATCTAGATACTTTAAGATAATAGAACAAATTTTATAAACGCGCGAAATAAACTCCATGAATGATGAATATACTCTTAAAGAAGAAGAACACAATATAAGGATATCAGATGCATTAGAAAAATACAATAGAATAGAATAACGCCTGAATCCTTCGCATGCATCACATTTTGAGAAAAAACTGCGATAAAAATTTCTTAAAATCATTTGCGTTGTATCGTTGGTGAAGAGAGATTAATGTCTTAAAAAGCACTATACACTTTGCTAATATAAATACAGTTCTATTTTACTTTCATTCCTTTGTCATCCAATCCCGACGATCTCAATTCTTTGACTTCAGGCCATTCCTAATCAACGATGTATCGACTGTCAGAAATATCAAAGAACAATTTATAAGAGATCAAAGTGATTCGCCTCCGCTGATTAGCTAATTCAATAAATGTTTCAGCATTTTTGGCAGCACTAGAGTAAAGAATATTCACAGCACACATTCGAGAAATAAGTAGTACAGGTTAGTAGACATTCTGCAAGAACTTGATAATAATACAAAAAGAAAATCTTCTTTCTTTACAATGAATGCAAGAATGATACTATGTAAGAATGACACAATTTGGAAATACATTGTATTTCACGTATGGCTATTTTAAAAATTGCTAGCTGCCAGCGGCAAAGATGTATATCGTGTTCATACACGAAGATAGACGATTCTTATTGGATTCAAACAACGATCAAGAAGAAACAAATTAACATACCTTGGCTTCTTTGGATGACAAATATTATAGAAATATTTTATCTTCGAATTGATGTTAATATTAGTAATACTAAATAAATATATTATAGTATTGAAGTCGTCAGTGATTTCATTGTGGGCGACATATTGAAAACAAAACCAAGATCTATGAAGCAGTTAGACAGTCTGGATTTTATTTTCAAATGTTCGAGTTTCTTCAATTCAGTCGAACAATAATTTATGAGCGAGTATAGTTCCTTAATGCTTTCTATATTCTCAATTTAAATAGAATGTAACAACAATAGTCACTTCATAACTCACATTTATACAGTGTCTTGCGACAGCATAATGGAAGCGAGCGTAAAAGTCTTAACCTTCACACGTTGCAGTGGAACCCTGCGAGAATCCATCTTTTGAGAACGCCCTTCATCGTGATTATTGATTCTTTTAATCTCGTCTTTGTTTACATTTTCATGGAAAATAATAATTGAAGAAAAAAGCAAAGCCTATGATAATCTTTTAGATCACATCAGTTAAAATAAAATAGAATTTAAATCAGATAGAATTCAGCAACGATACAGTTCACATCAAATTAGAGTTAGAATCATTACAGT
Organism: Apis mellifera; assembly: GCF_003254395.2. Taxonomy (NCBI): domain Eukaryota; kingdom Metazoa; phylum Arthropoda; class Insecta; order Hymenoptera; family Apidae; genus Apis; species Apis mellifera. Next base: position 41,234 of record NW_020555862.1, read on the forward strand.
CGTTAATCAAGCGCAAACAATTAAATTAAACCATCATTTGTTCACTCAAAGCTCATAATTTAAATGATTGTACAATTCTATGATAGTAGGTGGTCCTTCGAGTAATACTATCAATTCAGACATCATATTTATGTAGTATTCAAAATCAATCATTCAATTTTAGACTTTAATAATTTGTATTACAAATTTTTTTGTTCGTACTCGTTTTGTTCATACGTGGTAGATAGAAGCTTGGAATGTTTGAATTCTGATACTAATCAGTGATATACTGTCTCAAAAGAATAGAATTAAATTACAAATGCAATGCGTGAGACTATACCAAATTTAAATTTCTCACAATATCAGATAGATGATGGTTAGAGCATGAATTAAAAAAAAAACTGACTATTGGTTGTATTTAGATATTAGAAAATGTGCTCGCTATAAAATATTAAATTTCTTCTTTTTTGTTGCAGATTCGTAAGAAGAAAATTCTTGAGAAATCTCTTCCACAGTTCAATTTGGAAGATCGAGATTTGTCAATGATAACATGATAATAACCAATAAAATCTTTGTCATTACTTTAATTTATCCCTAAGTTAAAGAAAAATTCTCAGAAAATTAAACTAAACTGGTAATCAGCGTATATTTATAAATTTTTATCCGTAAAAGTATAAAATTCATTGTCATTCATTCAATTGTATGTGAAATACGTTACTCTTGGATTTAAAATCATATTGCCTTCCAATGAGGCTGAGGTATTTCAAAATTATATAATTGAAAACTCTCTTTAAAAATGGCAATTTGCTCATTGGACAACATTATTTTCATCCCTTTGTTTATTAGTAAAAGATGATCAATAATAATGAGAGAAAGTTTTTGCATGAAAAATTTTTTCGAATAAATATGTTTTAATTAAATTTATCACAAACAGTTATTGCTGATAAACAATTTTTCTAATATTATTTTATTATATTTCTTACATTTTTTTTCATTATAGTGTTCAAGAAAAATTATTAGAAGAAGTGAACAAATAAATAATAGCTTAGAATCACCTGGAATTGAGAAAAATTATCAAAAAACTTATCTCGAAGCTCTAAAAACATTAACCAGCGTAATAATAATAACTATCATTTACATAATTACATTACTTCCAATGAACAAGAATGAATCCAATGAACGATTTAAATATTCTCTTATACAAATATTCTCTTATCAAAATAACTACGTGTTTGGGGACTCTTACTTTTACCATATTTATAATTTAAAAGGTAAATTATATAAGAAAAGAAATGCTCATAAACATAAAATTAATTGAATAAAAAGATAGATATTGTATTTCTAGACTTAAGATTATATTTTTCTTTTAAAAATATTTAACTATTGATGTGTTTCTGAGTTTTTAATAATAATATTACTAACAATTAATGTCAGATTATATAATTTATAAATTTAAAAATATGGATTTTCATAAACAACTTTATTAACATAAATATTGTAAATTAATATTAGTAAATATTCATTGCTATTTTTTCTTTTATTTATGTATATATAGAAAAGAAATGTCAAGAGCATATTTATACATCTTTGAATTTAACGATTATTATGTCGGATCATTAAAAATATGAGAAAAAATGATTTAAAATTCAAAAAGTTAAACTTTTTTATTGTATATTCTACTCACAGCAAAAAATAAGAATAAAAAGTCTCGAAGGGATCATATTATAATTTAATTATTCTCTTGGAAAAAAAATTAAATTTCTATTAGTTTTTAAATTCATTTTATTTCATATTTTCATTATTTTTTATTCAATTGAAAAAAAAATTATATTTATTGTGATATTAGATACCCCAAATTTATCAATAAATAATTCCATATCTTCTTTTTTGTCTTGTGCTTTTTTGTTTTAAATAAAATATAACTCGTGTTTCCAAAAATCTTTATACATATTGAAATAAATTCCTATATATCGTACATATAATTGCTATATGTATTCTTTGTAACTTAAGATTCAAATAAAAACATATAAAATGAAAAATTATTAGGAAATAGATTGTAACATGATTTGATTAAAATAAACACTAAGAAAAAATATATTTAAAAAATATATTGAAAGAAATAAGAATAAACTATGTTATATATGGGTTGTTTCTTTAATAGTCTATTTTATTATGTCGCGTCGTGTAGCAATTCAAAAAGGAAAAGGATAAAATAGAATCGAAACAACAAATATTGTGTCCAATGATCCCTAATTTACACATAAATATACAAGATATGAATCGCATTTTTATTATATAAATATATATAAGAGTCGCATCTTTATATATATATATATATATATAAGATCATATATATATATATATAAGATCCATCTTATATATATATATATATATATATATATATATATATATATATATATATAAACAGAAAAAAAAATTGCATTATAAATTGCATTTGTATTATAAATTGTCATCTCAATGTATATTTAATATTCATATATTTACTATTTAGCCTTTCTTTTTTATTTTTAACTTTTGTGTTTAAAGAATTACAAACATTAGTAATTAAATTATTTATTGATTTTCTTTAGTTATCTTCTTTCAAATGAATTCTATATATTTTTTAACTTTTAAAATATATTTCGTCTAACTTCTCTTAATTACAAATTTTCTTTCCAGAATACATTAGATTTTCAATCCAAAATAATTCAAAAAGTTTAATGCATAATAAATTAATTTCAAATTCCTTAAATTTTTTTTATGAACATTGATAGCATTGATAAGAGATATCCCTAAAAAATAGTTTTTTCAACTTCTGTGAATGACATAATAAATGAAATTAAATATTTTTATAATAATTTTTAAGTTGATTTAATTTTAAATATGATCCCAAATAAAACTCATAAAATTATATTTTAGTATAGAAAGCCTATAGAAAAATAAATAAATTTGATAATTTAAGAAAATTATCTGAAAAATTAAATATTAGTAATTTTTATAACATAATTTGTTTTTTATTTTTTTAGATTATTGTAATAATAATAATTGCAACCATTAAATCTATTTAAATTTCTTCTCATAACTATAAAATATTTTTTAATGCTTGTTTTTTTTAAATATATTTTTCTAATTTTTTTTTATATATTTTTAATTTTTCTGTGATATAATATGTTTATAATATTTTGTAAAAATATTTGATCTTCAAAATTTTCAGAATAAAATATCGTCTTACATTTCATATTAAATCAATAATTATAAAATTATTTATTATATAAAGAAATTAATAAAGATTGATAAAAATTGACAAAAAGAACCAATTTTTAGTGAGATAATATTTCTATCGATTTAATATCAAAAAAAAGTTTGAAATCCATTTCTATAAATTATTTTAATTTTAATTATTTCAATACTAAAAATAATATTTTAGCTAATTCTCTAAATTAAATTTTAATCCCAATCATATCGACAACGTATTCTATTTTATTTTAACAAAAAAGTTTACATTGTAAAATTAATAATAATAATAAGTTACAGAATTTATTTGAACAAAGATCATAGAAAAACCTTTGTGAGTAACTCTTCAGTTCAAATAATGATTTTTGAAAATAATTTATATGAATAAATTTGGACATATTCGAAATAGACTGAGATATATATACTACTATATATTAATATATTAAATTTTTTTTTAATTTTTACATCGATATATCATATATATTCAATGAAAAATTAGTTAAAATTTTAATGTGAGACATCTTTTTATTTTTCAATGAAATGTTCGTCGTATTAATAAGTCAACAAAGAATTGTATAATTTATAATTGTCATTGTATGAAGACAGCAATTATGAAAGAAAAATTTCTTAACCATAACTGCAAATGACTATAACTGCAAAAAACATTAATTTATTACATTAAATTTTATCGTATTCATCGTTATGTTATATAATTTACTAATGAATTAAAAAGATCGTGATCAAATCAAGAACGAATTAATAATTTGGATCGAACACAAGTTATTGAATAATAAGTTTGCTATCACTTGATTATAAGTAATCAAAAATAAAATTAAAATTATCAAAATAAAAATTAAGTATAAAAATATTAATGTTACACATTGAGTTTATATTTTTACGTGAACTAAAATATAATTTTATGAGTTTTTTTTTAGATTTACGAAAAAAAATTTCATCTCTTTATTATATTTCCTTATTTTTCTTATAAATTATATTAAAGAAATAAAATAAAATAAAATCCTTTTAATCCTTGTTTTATTTTTCTCATTATAAACATATAGATAAATTTATAATTTTACTCATAACGTTATATTACTTTACTTTCAAAATCATATTATTTGAATCTTTTTTAAATATTACGTAGAACAAGTTGCATAAGATAAATGAAATTATAGAAGAGGAAATTACAGATCAGTTATCAAATATAAAAAATATTAATGTAAGATATAAAATGCGATCACATATTGCACGTAATATAATAATAATTTATAATTGTAATGAATTATTATATAAGAAAATATTTTATTCAACTTCTTTTTCAAGCTAAGTTTGATAATTCCTCAATAATTAACGTGTAATTTTCTAATTTTATAATTATTTAATATAGGGGAAGAACGTAGTCTCAAACAATAGATAGCCTCATATAAATAATATTTTGACTATTTGTGCTTATAAATAGTTATAAATTAGTTGCAACATGCGTACCAAGCAAATTAAATATTATAATCAATTTTCTTTCCAATAAAATGTTTATTTTCTGAAAAAGAAATATCTTAATTTTTTTTTTTTTTGTTATATTTAAGTTATTAATCCAGAACTACCTTTTCTTCTTAATGATAATATTACATTTGAATTAAACATAAATCAAAAATGAAATTATTATTATTTTGTTTGTTTTTAATCTATTTTTTTTTCTTTTTTATCTATTAAAGGTATACTCATTTTGAATTTTCAAGTTTTCACGCATATTTAATCAAACATATTATTATTAAATTTTATTAGACTTAATAGAAGAATTTTCAGTAGTATTATGTGCACTTTATAACATATATTTTTTTTCAATGTTATTAAATTTAGAAGTATTATTAGATAAAGAAAGTATAAGATCTTTAATATGGGTTCTTATATCTTATATCTATTCTACAAAAATTATTTTTGTAAATAATCATTGCACTAATATAACAGTTGAATTAAAATTTATTTTTGCCAATAATTATTTCTTTACTATATTTATATATACCTACATTTCTCTTCTTATTAATTTTCATAATTTTGAAATAATATTTCAATAATAATCATTTCATTACATATAATCAAGGTTTTTAATGAGGTTTCAATTTTTTTAGTTATTTTCAAAAAAAAAAATTAAATATTATGTCATTGAATTCTACAGAATATGAAAATCATTGAATTTGCATTGGCTTTGAAAGATAATTCTATGTATTTTTCGATCAATGGAAATCTGTTAAAAAAAATGATCATAAAGTCGAACTTAAGAGCGATTTTTAGATTATTTTTGTACTGCATTGTAATACATTCGTTACGAAGAATAATAGTCTTAAAGAAATTTCGATTTCAAATATTTCATTGATCTCTTGAAAAAAATGTTAATAGTTTGTACTTATTTAAATTTAGTTCATTTAAACAATATTTATTTATACAACATTTTTTTTTTACAAAATAGAATTATGGAATAAAAAAAAGTATAGAATTTCATATATGTTCATGATGAAATGCTTGAATATGGAATTATTCTTTTTCAATTATATATAAAAACACAATATACATACAAAAATTATTGACACAAAATATATAATGGATAAACTAATATTATAACTATATAAACTATGTAAATTAATATATAATATATAATTACAATATATTAATATTCTTAGTATTTATTCATAAAGAGATATTTCGCGAATTATATGGAAATGAATAATCTTTAAGAAAAATTGCAATAAATAATCTTATTAAAACTGTAAAATAGATTCTAAGAACAATGTTAATATTGCTACCGTTATAAATATGATTATTATAATTTTGTTTGTTCAAGTTATATGATTATAATGATCTGATATGATTTATATGATTTAATTATTATGTATATTGAGTTGAAATTCTGAAAGATAGATTAAGGTAAAATTTCAAATATAAAATTTTGACTAACTATTTATTAGTTTCCGAGATACTCCTATTGATTATATTATAATATATATATGTTAAAATCTAAACTAAACGACTTATATACACACACACACACACACACACACACACATATATATATATATTATATGTATATATATATCGTTTCTGTTTGAGTATTTCTTATCATCGCCACTCTTAACCATACAAATATAATTTTGGTTTACTCTACGACAAGCAGTCCATACATTATAATCGCATAAATAAGAGAAAATTTTAAAAATGGGTTCTATTGAAACTGTTGTAACTCCGAAGTTAAAAGAGATACATACGATTTTCTGAACTCATTGCAAGAAGGAAATATTACATTTTATACTCAGTTTTGACTCGTTACTCTTCTACGTATGCTATGAACACTATGATACGCTGATAAAGAAGAGGAGATTTTAGAATTTTTGGAATAATGCGTTCTTCATACTATGTATGGTCGTAAAAATTTTAGAATGAAATTTTAGAATTTATTGAATAGTACGTAAATAAAACGCTGTATCTTCGAAGATAAAAGTGATACATAGCATTTTTTAGACTCATTGCAAGCGTTAAAAATTGCTCTTTATAGCAATTTAGTTGGTTATTCTACTACAAGAGGTTCATACGTTACGGACGTACAAAGAAAATGAAATTTTAGAATATTTTTGAACAACACATTATTAAAACTGTACTCCGAAGATAATAGAGATACATTCCGTTTCCTGCGCTCATAGCAAGCGAAACATTTCTTATCACGTTCAACTTCATTATATGATTTTTTCTATGTTAAGCGGTTCGTACGCTATAGTACATTTTTATGTTCTTAACGTTTTATTTGTACATTTGCCAATGAAACAAGTTTATCAGAAAAATTTAATTATAATATTAATTTAGATGAAAATGATTTAAACGTATGAAAAGACATTAACATTAACAAATCATGTAACAGAATGAACAAGATAAAATAGTAAGCATTGGTAAGAAGATTGGTATGAAATAGTTTTACGAAATATTCATTTTACTTAAATAAAATTTTAGATTTCGATAATCTAACTATGAATGATGCAGATAAACATTTCGAGATAGTACTTTACAATTGAAAGTTTAGATGGAAATAGATTATATTTAGATTCAACGATTTAATTTAGAATGTATACAATTTTACCACACAATATCGTTGAAAATTTTGAAATCGGATGTGATCGTTCCTTATTAGAGAAGAATATATCTCTCTACATTTTTATATATTTAACATATATTCAATGATAGAGATTGGCATGCTGAAATTAGATAGAAGTTTGAAAATGGTATGGTAAGCAATATGTAATTGAACAAATGAGTCAGAAAAAAAATGAAAAAAATTTATGAACGAAAATAAGTATAAATCTGATGATATTTTTGTTAACAGTATTCCTACATTCCTACATTACATTCCTACATTATTCACATTTAGAAGCATTGAAAAAAAAAAGAAGGAAATGCAATAGTACTAGCAATTTGAAAAAGAATTTGATAGCTAAAAAGGAAAAGAAATCAAAAAGCTGAAAGAACTGATTGAAACGAATATATATGTACATATATATATAAACGGATAATATATAATAAAACTGTCATATTTTACATGAAACGCAATAATATAAATTATTAGATTATCTAAAAAATTATATTGAACATTTAGATATTACTATTAGTTTGATTATTCGAGGTTTTACTTGTAATTTAATATATAGTCACAAAAATTTTTTTATACTATCTTGTAAAGAAATTGAAATATCATGAAAGATTTGATTTCAATAAAAACTTACATATATACAATATTTTAAAATGTTATGTATAGAATAATTTATTTTTGGAGAAATAATTTTTTTAAGTATGCAAAATCAACTCTCATTTTTCCATGTTTTGCATACAATTTCTCCTAGAAATATATTTCTTTCTATCTCCGATGATAAAGACAAAATCATATATTTTATAATTTAAAATTTTGTTTTATTTTAAATTATTACGAAATGAAATTATGTAAAGAAAGAAAAATAATATTGAACCTTGAAAAATTGATTTCACTGTTTTGATGTTCCATGATAAAAAAAAATGGTTTCCAGTAAAAACTCTCCAGTATTTTTTACAAATTTTATAATTACTATTGAATTAATTAGATTAATTATTCGACTTTATGAAAGAACTTTATCAATTCGATTATCAGCAAATTTAATTTCAGGACATATAATTTTAACATTATTAGATATTTTTATTAGAAATTTTATTTCAATAATTGCAATTATTTTATTAATTTAAAATATATTATTAACTTTAGAAATTTTTATATCAATTATTCAAAGATATATGTATTTTCGATTCTTTTAATTTTATATTTTTCAGAATCAAATTAATTTTAATTAGTAAATAACGAAAAAAAACTTTCGATTTTATATAATTCCAAATAGTCCATGATTAATTATCTATAAATAATTATCTTTTAGATTATTAAATTCTTTAATTAGAACAGCTATTTGAATTTATAGAACAATTTCTTTACTTATAATTTTAAATATAATTAATACTTACACTTTAATTATAATATTTTGATTTCGTGATATTATTCGAGAAAGAACATTTCAAGAAGAACATTACATTTTTTATTATTAATTTTTTAAAATTTAAAATAATTTTATCTATTATTTAAGAATTAATATTTTTTATATTTTTTTTTGGACTTTCTTTCATTCATCAATTTCTTCAAATATTGAAATTGATATATTATGACCATTAAAAAATATTAAATTTTTTAATCCAATAGAAATTCTATTATTAAATTCATTTATTTTAATTTCTTCAGGATTTATAGTAATATTGAGTCATTATTATTTAGTTATTAATAATTTATAATTTATAGAAATTTATTTAACATTAACAATTTTGTTAGAAATTTATTTTACTATTTTATAATTGAATATTTAAATTCCTTTTTTTGCTTTAATGATAGAATTTATGATTCAATTTTTTGTATAGTTATTGGATTTTATGGTTTATATATACTAATTGGATCAATTTTTCTTTCAGTACCTCTATATCGAATATGAAAAATTCATTTCTCAAATAAACATAATGTAAATTTTGAATTAACCATTGATATTTTGTTGATATAATTTGATTATTTTTATATATTTTTATTTATTTATTGATTTAAATTTAAAAATTAAATTTTAATTAATTATATATATATATTATTAATAAATTATTTGGATATTATATTATTCGAACTAAATTATATACTATTATATATTTAAAAAATTAAAAAAATTTCATTAATATTTTCAATATTATAATCAGTATCTAAATATAAGCTATTTAAATAAATAATTTAATTAATTAATAAAATCAATTATATAAATTAAAAAATAAATTACATAAATTATAATAGTTAAAAATGCATTAATTTTAATATTAGTAATTTTAAAACTATATAAATTTAATATTAAAGATATAAATTTACTTGATAATATTTCAATAATTGATTTTTCAATAAATATTTCATAATTAAATATTGATAAAATTAATTTTCTTATAAATTCTTTTATAAAATATATTTATAAATATAAATAATATTTACAATAAACCAATATTATTACTTAATAAAATAAATTTATAAAAATTATATCCTATAATTATTATTTTAAATATTATTAATATATAAATTAATACATAAATTAAAATTTGTTATACTAAAAATTAATTTTCTATAAACTAATCTTAAAATTATTATTATTAATATAGAAATTTCCATAATTTTATTTTCTTTTTTAAATACAATATTAATTATTAAATATTTATTTGTTATTACTAAAATTATTGGAAAAGAATATAAAATAGTTAAAATTGTTTCAATAATTAAATTTACTATTGAAAAGTAATTTATTTTTCTAGAAAAGAAACATTTAATAATTAAATCTTTAGAATAACAAAGTAAAAATGAAAATCCTCATAATCTTAAAATTGAAAAAAAAAATAATTATCCTTTTTAATGGATAAATATAATATATTCCATAATATAATCGAATATCTTGATTTCTATTTATAGAATGTATATTTCTTCCAATACATATAAATATTAATGACTTAAATATTGCATGAATAAATAAATGTGAAAATACTAATTCAGTAAATTCTACAGATAATATTCTTATTATAAAGCCTAATTGCCTTAATATTGAATAAGCAACAATTTTTTTTAAATTTAATTTAAAATTTGTTGTTAATCGAGCAAATAATATTGTTAATCTTGAAATTAATAAAATAGTATTTTTATATTTTGATATCGAATTACGATCTACATAACAAATTAATAAATAAATTCCAGCTGTTACCAATGTTGAAGAATAAATTAAAGATGAAACAGGTGTTGAATGGAATATCATTATCATTGGTAATCAAGTTGAAAAAGAAATTTGAGCTCTTTAATAAAAACTATTAATAATAAAAAAATTATTATAAATTCATTTATTTATTATAAAAAGATAAATTTCATTTTCTATAATAAGTTACTAAATATATAATTAATAATAATCCATTATCACCTAAACGATTTAAAATAATAGTAAATATATCTGAAGTAAATAATTTTATTTTCATATAATTACTAAACAATTAGAAATTAATCCTAACCCATTTCAACCTAAAATAATTGATAATATATATAGTCTTAAAATTATAGAAATTAAAAATAAAATTATTAAATATAAAAACCGATTTATGTTTAATTCTCTCAAATCTATATATCTAATTCTGTAAATAATAATTATAAAAAACATTATCCTTACTAAGAAAATAAATATAAATGATTTATATTAATTATTATTAAAAAATTAAATTTTATAGAATTAAATGTGTAAATATTTCATTCAAAAATAACAATTTCATTTAAATATAAAAAATACAATCTTAATAATATAATAAATAACAAATTTAAATCTAAATTTAAATAACAAAATTTTACAAATTAATACTTTTATGATAATTTAAAATAAATTTATATATATACTTATATTATTGATTTCACAAATCAATATTTTTATTAAACTATTTAAATAAATATTAAATAAAATATAATTTTAAAAACATTAAATTTAATGCAATTCAATGTATTATTAAAATAAAATATTCAATCAATAAACCATTATTAATTTTAAATTTTATATAAATCTTTCCATGATTAATAAATATAAATAAATAAATTGAATAAATAAATCTAAATAAACAATATATTATTAAAATAAGTATTATAAATTTTAATCATGATACTAAACCAATTATTAATTTTACATACTAAATTTAATGAACAGGTGATCCTATATTAGATGAACATATTATAAATCAAAAGAAAGATATTGTAGGTATAAAATTAATTATATTCTTATTAACAAATATTAAACATTTATTAATTTGTTTATAAATTACATTTATTAAAAAAAATAATCCTGAAGATCTAAGACCATAAGAAATTATTATTAAATAACCACCATAAATAACCATTTATTCTTATTTAAAAAAAAAGTTGATATTCTTATAATTATTAATCCTATATGTACAATTGATGAAATTGCAATAATAGATTTTATATCATACTGAGATAAACATATTAATCTTAAAATTAAAATTCCAAATGAATTAATTACAATTAAAATATTTTGTAGAAAAATCAATTCTTAGAAATTATTATTAATCGTAATATTCTATATCCTCCTAATTTCAATATAATTGAAAAGTTATTGATATATAATAAAGTGCTTCAACACGAGCATTTAATAATCAATCATAAAATACATAAATTGGAATTTTAATTAAAAATGATATTAATAAATATATAAATAATATTAAATTTAAATTTAAATTTAATATTTCAATTAATATAAAATTTAATCTACAATTATTTCAATTAATGTAATAAATAATATATAATATAGATAATAAAAAAATTATTATATAAAATATTAAACATAGTCCTGATAATCAATGATTTTCACTATATTTTCATTTAACAATTAAATAAAAAGTCAATAATAAAACTAACTCATAAAATAAATGAAATAATAAATTTACTGATATAAAAACTAATAATAATGGAATTATTAATAATAAATTTATAAACAAACAATTCTATTATTATTTAATTATAAAAAAATTAATCCCAAAACTCATAAAGTTAATATTATTAAATCATAAGAGAAATTATTGAAACTAAAATTTCAAGAAATAAAAATTCATTCAATTCAATTAAAATTAAATAAATTTATTAATAATATGATTATAATTAAATTTTCAATAATTAAATTTAAATTATTTATATTTTTAATAAATTTTATCTTATTTAATGTTTTTATTAAATAAATAATAATAATTTTATTTAATATTTTTAATAAATAATATAAATAAATATACAAATATTAATAAAATCATAATAATTCTAAATTATTAAATATTAATTATTAATATTCTTAATTTATGATAAATTCATAATTCATAAGTTATTCTTACTAATAAATCCAAAACTAATTCACAAACAGAAAAGACTAAAAAAATTAAAAATAATCATGTACTAATTTCATTATCAATAATATAAAATAAAACTGTAATAACCAAAAATTATATTAAAATTAAAAAAAAATTCTTAGAAAATTTACATTATAATATAATTTTATATTATACTATAATACTTTATATTATATAAAAAATAATAAAATTATTAAAAATATTAATTTAATAAATTTTAATTATTATTTAGTTAAAAAAAGTTTAATTTAAAATAATTTTGTAAATTAAAAGTATATTAAATAATATTTTAGATAAATAGCTTTATTTAAAATTTCAAAAAAATTTAAATTATTAAATATCGATAATTCCCAAAATTATCATTTTTAATTAAACTGTTTTTTGAATAATAAATATTAATTATATATATATAATTAAAATTATAATTTATAATAAATTCATTATAAAAACAATTTTAATTTTATCTAAAATTTTATTACATCCATAATTTCAATAATCTCAAGAATTTATTTATATAATATTTATAATAATCCATCAATTTTATTAATTTATTTAATTGTATATACAATTTATATTTTTACTATATTATTTTTCACCTGTCCAATAAATTCATTATTAATTAATCATTAATTGTTTTTTAATCACAATTATTAATTATAATAACATTAATTGTTTTTTTAAGAGGAAGAAATATTAGCAATATCTTCATATTTTATTTCTTTAATAAACGAACCTTTAAAATTTAAAATTAAACTAATTTTACAAATTTTATTTTTAATAACATTATCACTTAAATTATCAAAAAAAAATAATAAATAATAAAATATATTTTAATTAAAAATATTGATTTAACCTATTTATATACAAAAATAAATACTACATTATTTATTACAATAATTTTTATATTAATTTTTACCTTAGTATTAATATAAAATAATTAATAACAAAATAAAATAACAAAAATTACACATATTGAAAAAAAAACTTTTCGAAAAAAAAAATAATTTAATATTGAAATCCATAATGAAAAAAATTTTAAACTTCATTAATTCTAATGAATTTTTAAAAATAATTATATCAACAATCTATTTGCCAACACCAATAAATATTAATTATATATGAAATTTTTTATCAATCTTAGGAATTTTTTTAATAATTCAAATTATTTCTGGATTTATATTATCAACACATCATTGTCCTAATATTGATATTGCATTTTGATCAATTACAAATATTATAAAAGATATAAATTCAAGTTAATTATTTCGATTAATTCATATAAATGATGTTTCATTTTATTTTATAATTATAATTATATATTTATAATTATATACATTTATATTAGATATAATATATTTTATTGTTCATATAAATTGCTTAGAGTATGAGAAATTGGAAATTGGAATTTTAATTCTTTTAATATCAATAGCACCAGTATTTATAGGTTTTATCTTGAGGACAAATATCATATTGATAAGCTATAGTTATTACAAATTTATTCTCAGCAATTCCATACATTGATAGTAAATTATATTATGAATTTAAAGTGGAATTAATAATGCCACTTTAAATCGATTTCTTTTATTACATTTTATTTTAGCATTAATAATTTTATTTATATTTTATTTATTAATTATTATTATTTATTAATTATTTTACATTTATTTGCACTTCATTTAACTGGAATGTATATTTTATGTATATTTTATGTATATATTAATGGATTTCATCAAATCCATTAGGTTCAAGTTACAACAATTATAAAATTTCATTTTATCCATATTTTTCAATTAAATATTTATTAGAATTCTATATTATTTTATTTATCTTTATATTTATTAATCCTTAATTTCCATACCATTCAGAAGATCCAGATAATTTTAAAATTGCAAATCCAATAAATACTCTAACACATATTAAACTTGAATGATATTTTTTATTTGCATATTTAATTTTACATGCAATTCCTAATAAGCTTAGTGGAGCTTATCCTTATGTGGAGCTTATAATCCTAAAATTGGATTAATAATATCAATTTTAATTTTATATTATATTAATATTATATGTCACTATTTTATATAATAACTATTTAATAAATAATAAATTTAATTTATTTAATAAAATTTATTATTGAATATTTATTTTATTTTATTAATAATATTTAATAATTTTATTTTATTAATATAATTAGATAAACAATTAATTGTATATATTTTTACAAATATTAATATATTATTTACTACCACATACTTCTTACATTTTTTTATATCATTTTATTTAAGAAAATTATGAGAAAATTTAATTTGAAAATCTTCAAATTAAATTATTTAAATTTAATTGATTTATAAATTAATGAAATTGAATGTGTATATATTTTGAAAATATAATAGAGAAATAAAATTTTCTACTAACTTTTAATACTTATTTTATTTATTCTATTTTCTAAAATTATATATATATTTATTATTGAATAATTTCTTGTATATAATATAAATATGATAAATAAATTATTATTAATATTAATATTTCAGTTCAACATATATATATTAACTTATCATAACGATTTCAAGTAAAATTTCAAATAATTCGAATAATTAAATAAATATAAAATAAATAAATAATAATAAACTTAATTGATCAATAATTATATCCATAAAATATTAATCTTAAAATTACTCTTGTAAATATAATATTTATATATTCAGATAAAAAAATTAATACAAATATTTTTCTGTGATATTCAGTGTTAAAAAAAACCAGAAATTAATTCACGTTGAATCGAATCAAAAGTATTCGATTTAATTCAATTAAAATTCTAGTAAACATTATTAAATATGATGGATATAATAAAATTGCAAATTTAATTTTATTTTGATAATTAATAAATTCACTAAAAGAAAATCTTTCAATTAATATTATTAATCTAAAAACTAATAGAAATAAATTAATTTCAAAAGAAATTATTGTTGAAACTAAACATATTGAACCTAAAATAGCATAATTACAATTTGAAATTCATCCACAATTTGAATTTATGAATAAATAATACTGGATACACACTTGATCCTAAAATTAATAATATAAATAAAATACTAAATTCTATTATATAAATAAAATTAACCCAACGATATAAAACTCATATAATTAGTGATAAAAAAAAATATTATTCTATATAATATATAAATTAGAATAATTAAAAAAAAATCATTCTTTTGATAATAATTTTAATCCATCTTTAAAAAGCTGAAATAAACTAAATTAAAAGACTTTATTAGGTCCTTTGAATATACCATAAAATTTTTCGTTCCAACAAAGTTAAAAACGCTATACTAATTAAAATTATGAATAAAATAAATTAATAATGAATAATAAATTATAAATAAAATTAAAATTATAAATTAATTAAAATTCAAAATTCAAATTATTATTTATTAATTTAAATAGATTAATATTATTAAAGTCTAAATTTATATGCACTTTATATGCTAAAATAATAAATTTATTAATTAATTTATTTATAAATAATTTACAAATTAAAATCCTTTCGTACAATTAATTTATTTTTTATTATAGATAGAAATCAATCTGACTTACGTCGATTTGAACTCAAATCATGTAAGATTTTGAAAATCTAACAGATTTAAAAACTTAAATTCCTGCGTTTAATTTTTATTTTAATTCAACATCGTAATGGCAATCATCTTTATCAATATGATTTATCAAAAAATATTTCGCTGTTATCCTTAAGGTAATTTATTTTTTTAATTATAAATTATAAATCGAAAATATCTTTTAATTAAATTTAATTAATTATTTATTTAAAAATAATTTAAATAAATAATTAAATTAAATAAAATTTTAAAATATGGTCTTTTCATTCCCATAATTAAATTTTGGAATTTTTACTAAAAATTTAAATTCATTTTATAATTTAAAGACAGTTATTATTTCGTTTGTTCAATTATTCAATTAAAACATAATTTATTATGTTTGTACAGTCAATATACTGCAGTTATTTAAATTTTACCATATGGAGCAGATCGACCTAAAATTAAATTCAATAGGACATGTTTTTAATAAACAGGTGAATAATATATTTGCCGAGTTCTTTTAAATTATATAATTTAAATAATTTCAATTTAAAAAATATTTTTATCACTAATTTAATCATTATTTTTATATTTTTATAATTTTAATATATATTTTTATATAATAAATAAAATTTTTAATTTAAATCTTTATTAAAACATATTAAATTATTAAATTTTTAATATAAAAATTAATAAAATAAATGAAAATTTAATTTCTTAAAGTTTTTATATCTAAATTAAATTTATTTCTAAAAAAACTAGATATTAATAAGTTCGAATAACATTTAATTTCTAAATTTATATTTATAATTTTAATGTTACAAAAAAAATTTTATAAATTTAGCTTTCTTCTTTTCAAGATATTACAAATTCTTAAATAAATTTTAATTAAGCCCGATACAAAATAAAATTTTGCTTTTTAATATTTAAAAATTTTCATTCACATTACTTTTAATTATAAAAATAAAAATTAATTCAAAATAATTATTTCAATTTAATTTCAATTTCTTTTAAATTTTTAAAAATTATAATTTTAAACTTCAAAAAAAATTTAATAAATTAATTTATAAAATTGAAAAATTTTCTTTAATTTTTTCAATGTAAAAAAAATATTTTTTTTAAACTAAAATTTTAAATCTAAAAACACTTTCCAGAAATTAGTTGAAAAGTAGAAAATTTTAATTATTATTTTAATTTACTTTTAAATTCTCTTTTATATTTATATTAAAATAAATAAATAATCCAAAAATTAAATTTATTGGAACTCATTTTTAATTTTTAAATAAAATACTACATTTTGATTTGAATTATTTTTATCTACAATATTTCTAACTCAAATTTATTCAAATTAATTAAAACAACAATAGATAAATTTAAATTCAAGTATTTCTTATCATGGATTATCGAATTAATATATAAGTATCCCTAATTAGATATAATAGATAAAAGCTGCCATATTATTTAATTTTAATAATTCAACATTTAATTATTTAATATTTAATTTATTTTTCTATAATATTATTTTTCTATAATAGGATATCTAATCCTAGTTTTTTTATTAAACATTATAATTTTTATTAATTTTAATTATAATTATTTATAATTAATTCTAAATTTCACTAATTTAAAATCAATAAATTTAATTATAATTTAAACTTTTACATATACATTTTACTAGAATAACTTAATTTATAAATCAAGTTTAACTGCTATTATTGGCACTTAATCAAGCATTATTAAAATTAATTTCCGAATTAAATTTTCTTTTATTGTTCTTTTATTTCAGAAATATCTACTAACATTAATTTATATTTTTAATAATAATTTAAATTTTATAAATAATTTATTAATATAATAAATTTAAAAATATTATATATATAAATAAATTAAAAATTAATTATTTCAAATTTAATTTTCAACTTATTACAAACGAATAAATTTATTATTCATATTTTTTAATACATTATAATTTTATAAATAAATAATATTAGTATAAATTCTTAATCGTTTTATATATATATATATATATATATATATATATATATATATATATATATTATTTATATGAATATATAAATATATAAATACATACAAATATATATATATATATATAAATATTAATAAACATATTTATTTAAATTTATTTAAATTTAATTATATGATTATATATATATTATTATACTCGCAATATTTCATATAAAAGAAAATTATCGTTGATTTCGATAACACAAATTCAATTGAATTTGTGTAAAGTGTATGAAAACTTCTGCGACTAACTATACATATAAAGTTCTTATTACCAAGTTAATAATGAAAAAATAAATAAATTTTACACAAAGTGGATTATATTTACATTAAAAGAAATATTTCGTTCAGAATATGATTAGAATACTATTAAATTAATTTAAAAGAAAGTAAAGATTGATCTTATTTTATGTGTTTATATAAGTATATATGTTTGTATATGAAGCAATTTATATTAAACAGTACAATATAATGTATTATTACAATATGTGTATTTATGTATGTAGTATTGCATCCTTTTATAAAAGTGAAAATTAAAGAAGGATAAAGATTTTTGATAATATAAATAGTTTATATTTTTATGAAAAACGGTCGTCTGATAATATTAGTATTATTTGTTAATATATTTTAAATAAATAAATTCGTCATACCATATATTTATCAATTAACTTTTTAGAATTAAATATATATTATTTATACAAATATTAAATTATAATAATTAATATAATTAAAGTAATGTCATTAATTAATATGTGTGGTACATTATTAATTTATAACAATGTGATTGATATATTGTAAATAAATATATATAATACTTTAAATCGAATGTTGTTATAGAAGAGCTAAAATATCATTTTTTGCCGTCACGTTTAATTATTTTCTAATAGATATTCTGTGAATTTATATCTTGGAAATCATATAGCATATTTAATGCATAAAAATCAAAAGATTGTTATGAATAATACGAAATAATATGTAATCTTAATGATAGATTACATAGTCTATATGAAAGTTGAAAATTTGACAATAAAAAGAAATAAAAAAAGAAAAGCAATGATTTGAAATAATAAATATTTTAATAAGTGCTTAGTGAAATTTTTTAGTTGTCTTTAGTTTTCTTTATTTGTTTAATTTGAAACTGTGAAAATGTAAATAATTTAACTATTTTTCTGTGGAATATTTTTATCAATTTGTATTATAAAATGTATTATAATATGTATTGTATTATAAAATATTGTATTATAAATATTATATTATAAAATTAACAATTATATAATAGACAACATTTATATAATAGAATTTTAGAACATAAGTAAATATAAATCTCTCATATAGTTTCTCTCCATATTAATTTTCATAGTTTTGTTATTTTGACGATTATACTTTTTAAAATTATACGATATAATTAAAAGAATTATAATAATGCAGAAACATTTAAATTCATAATAATTTTTGTATTTAAATATATTAATAAACATTCGTAATAATAATAATCTATTTCAAATATATTTTGTTCTATAAAAAGATTTAATTGTTCGTATTACTAATAAAGAATAATATTATTTAACTGTATTAGATGGAAATGAACAGTGTGTAAATATTCGACAATGTGGAAATTATAATGGTTTAATCTCATGGTTTATATTATAAAAACTGTAAATACTGTGATGGAATATTTAAAGAACCTGGTGAAAAAAGAAAATTCATGAACCGAAGCACATGTAAACTTATTACGGGCACAATTGCTCAATTCTTTTCTGTAGAAGATAAAGTCGAGATAAAGATCCAAGATTATTGCATGTGGATTTGTTCAATTGCCATTAAAAAAAGTAACAATTTGCCAGCAACACCACTATTTCATAATTTTATATCTATTTGTTTTTCTTCATTATACACATTTCAAATGTTTTGTAAACAATTACGCATTATTATGCAATTATTATAATTAAATATATTCGTTCCGCTAAACCCATACATTTTTATTTATTGATTTCTCCGATTAGTTAAGAATTAATTAATTGTAAAAAAAATATATTAAATTTTTTAACTTGAAATATACAAATTTGTATAGACTAAATTTCATATAGACGGATTGATTGTCATCCAACGATTTATTTGTGGATTTGAATGAAATGATATTGAATTTTATCTATAAATTCAATTTTTTTTTAATTTGCTTATTAAAGAAAAAACGTATTATATAATATAACATAATAAAATTTGTTATAATTTTTTCGTAATAAATTGTTGAATTTAATAACAGATTTTTTTATAAAAAAGTTCACTAAAATTTTATATAAATTATGTATAGAAAATGCAAGATTATTATTTCATTGATACATTGCAATATTATAACGTAAATGTAGCACATTATAACGCTTTACTG
This sequence comes from Apis mellifera, assembly GCF_003254395.2. Classification (NCBI taxonomy): domain Eukaryota; kingdom Metazoa; phylum Arthropoda; class Insecta; order Hymenoptera; family Apidae; genus Apis; species Apis mellifera. The sequence goes on from NW_020555862.1 coordinate 61,949, forward strand.
CCATTCCGTTCTATTTGAAATGATTATAATTCAGTGGTAAATTCAGTCATTATTGAACATATATAAGAATTTGTTCATTACTTTAATATTTGGAATTTATTGTCCAAGAATATTTTTTATAAAAATTGTATATATATGTATATATTTAGATTTTTTTCATTTAACTCAGATATTTTGTACATTATAATAATTATATATTCAAATAAATTATTTTTTCTACTTTGATCTTATTTAGATTGTTTGATTTTTATTCTGATTTTATTAAATTTTTATTATTCTTTTTTTTCATTTGTTCAAAATGTTAAAGAAAATGCTATGAATATGAATATATATATTAATATATTAATTATATATATATTAATTATATATATTAATTAATATTTCTAAAAAGATTGCATAAAAGAAATTAAATAAAATTTTTTTGATATTTTTATATATTTACATTTAATACTCTATTCTTTAATAAAAACAAATATAAATTTTTTAAATTTAACCAAAAAATGTGTTTAAAAAATATTTTTTCATAACCAATGTAAAACAATGTAAAATGGCTCAACCTTTTTCATCTATCAGAAGATCGAAACATAATTGTAGGAAGCATGAAAAACAAAATAGTTTATTTTCTAAAAATTTCATAATGAAACATGTTTGTTCATGAATGTTTATACCAACACATTGTGTGAGACACTATTTAAAATATATTTGATATTAAATCCAATGCTCATTTAGTTTCGAAAGCGAATGTGAAATATTAAAGTAAGATTTCTATTTTCTATATATACTCTCATTACTTATTATTTTCATTTATATTAACATATACATACAATATAACAAATATCATAATTAAGATTTGTTGAAGTTAATAAATATTTCATTAATAATTTTTTTTCTTCAGTTTATAGATGTTATGAAATTTGAATAAAAAATTGTTATTTTTATATTTAATTATATAATCTAGATAATGTTATTCTATTGATTTTATATTGTTTAGCTTTTTATTCTTATTAATTTATTTTCATTAATAAGATAATATTTTAACAACATATTTTCATTAATAACAACTTTCAATATAACATTATTAATATATCATTAAGTGAATTTATTTGACAATTCTTAAATTTCTATTTCAACGACATTTATTAAAATATATAAATTTCTTCATTATTTCTTTATATAAGAATATTTATTATAGATTATGAAAAATTAAATTTAAAATTATAAAATTAAAATTATTTTAGAATGTTATAATATATGTATCAATATGTATCAAATTTTCCTTGACTATATTCTTTCATATCTCTTTAAATATAGAATTTTAAAACAATAATTATGACAATATTTAATTTCAACCGAAACTAACGAAAGTTGACTTAAAATATTTTCATATAAAATTAATAACATTTTATAGTAATCATTATATACATCACTATATAATGATAAAAATCTTATATAAATAAAATAAATATTTACATTTTTCATCATTAAAAATAATTTCTGTAATAAAATAAAATAGTTTTAGTTAATAAAATTATTTAAAATAATTATAACTCAATATGTACGCTATACAGATATATAATAAGAGATGATCTCTATATACATAGAGATATGATATAATTTACTTGTTTATTTTTAATATGAAATATAAAAATATAAAAATAACGTAAAATATAAAAATATTTCAAGCCTGTTTGTGTATCAATTTCTAGTCTTTTCTAAATATATGATATATGAATTTTATCAGACTTTTTTTTTCATACCAAAAACTATATCGAATACAAATAATCTTACAATTTAAGCATAAAAAACTGGATTGTCGTGTCGTGATAGCGAGCACCATTAACTATTATTGTCCGTCCGATCAGCCGCATTTTCGAAGAAGAATGGTTCGATGATGCCTCCAGTCCGAAATTCGCATCAAACAATGATTTGTGAATGCGAATTTGTGTGAATGTAAATTAATTCAACAATTACTCATTTTCTGAATCCCAAATGCGACAATTTTGTCGATTAACCAATTCATCAAGATGAAAATCAGTCTTATCGCTGAAGATGATTTTGTTCGAAAAACCTTTATCATTTCTAAAATATTGCTCAACAATGAAAATGCATTGTTCTTTCGTAGCTTCCTTTAGCACTCCATTTTTAATAATCCTCAATTGTTAGCTATCACACTATCTCTCTTTTTCTATTGGCAACATTTTATCGCACAAATGGCGCAAAATTCAAATTTTGCGTAATTTTATTAATACAAATAAATTCATTGTTAAATATAATGAAACCTTTAAAAAGCTTTAAAGACTAATGATTTATTACTGTTAAAATCATGGTTTATCTATTATCTATTTCATAATATATCATGTAATTTACAAATAAAAAAGTATAAAGAAGAAATTGAAAAAAAAATATCGATTTGATATTCGCTCTTATACATTTATTGTATAATTATCTCAGAAAACATATTAAAACGACATCAAAATAAATATTAAAACCAAATTTGACATAAGTACACAAATGTTTATTGAGACTTATTTATTATAAATTTCCTTTAGTTTTTTTTATTTCTCTTTATACTTATTTCATATTGTTTTTGCTTTTTCATTTAACTCATTTAATTTTTATAAAAATTTAAATTGATTTTTAATAAATAATTATAAATAATTGAATTATTTAATAAATAAATCTCAATATATTGTATATAACATATTTTTGTATATTAATTTTGAAATTATTTTAAAGAAATATATTATTATAAACGATGATATACCAAATTTATAATTCATAATTGTGAAATAAAAGAAGAAGATCACATTAACATAAAGAATTACAATAGCCTGTGTCTTATAATTCAAACATAATGCGTAAATCATTATGCTCAGATCATTATGCGCAGATATATATATATATAAAATTATAAATACATTTGCAAATCACAATCAAATATAATACATATGTAAATGACATCATAAACGCAATAAATACTCTATACAGCTACAAAATTTGCATTATAATATTTGCATTATTTATAAAAATATATATTACTATACAGCAGATTTGATTAAATGACAGCTTGCAAACTATGATTCATGCCTCTTTTTATTTCTTTAGAAAAATTAGAAGAATAGATCTTTTCATAACTCTAAAGTAAGACGACTTTTTCTGTATTTCATGATTCCTACTATAATATAGTTCGTATTAAGTATAAATTATTGAGCTTCATTTAATTCTAATATTCATTTTATTCATAATCTAAAATATATATATGTAATTAATATATTCGTGTTTTTTAATATATTAAGTCATATATTGAAACATATATATTGAAATACATGTATATCAACATTTTAATATATTTATATCTTATTTTTTAATTAATTATGCTTCGATTTAAATCTATTTGAATGATGGATAATTGGATCAAGCAAATATCCATCAATTTCTAAATTTGCTAAAAAATATATAACTTTCAGTAATATTGGAATGGTTTTTCATAGGCTAAGGATATTGTAATAAAGAAAAAGAATCTTTTACTTTTACGTTTACTTCATGAAAATATGAACATTTTATTTTTCTCATATCAAAAAAAAAAAATAATTAAAAATTAATTTATTAATCAATTATTATTAATCAGAATCATGATATTTCTTATTTTTACATAACACTCAGTAAATTCTATCTTTATTGCAAATTATTTACACGAAATCTTAATATTTGGATACTTAATTAAAGAAAATATAAATATATTAAGATATTGATACATATGAAAGCATATATTATCTCCTAATATCTCAAATATATGGATTAAAATTTGAATATATTAATTACTGTGCATTGTTTTGTAAGCAAGCATTTTTTTATTGGTGACTGATTTGATAGAAAAGTGCGGTAAGTCGCTCATTCTATCAACTGTATATACACAAAATCGCCGATCAATAGAGATTATAAATTTAACCAATTACATATGATTCGAATATATATATATATATATATATATATATATATATATATATATATATATATAATAAATATGCATATATTTATGTATAACATTATACATATAACTATTTATTAAAACTTACTTTTTATATTAAAATATTTATACGTTTTATATTATTACATTATATATAAATATTTTTCGAATATATAATATATCGGATATATTTTAGATATATAAATGCGATTATTTTTGTTAATATCAGGAATACAAGAAAATGTTTCAGACAAAAATTATGATATCGATGGACATATATTATGATAATAAATATTTGAATCTGAATTATCGTGAAATTATCTTTAAACTTTTAAATAGAATTTTATATTTTTTATTATATATCTATTATATATCTAGTATATCTTTATATTGATGTGAGACGTTTTAAAAAATTACTTAACATTTTAAAAAATTATTAAATTTTCTAACATTTGTGCTTTTAATATTAATGTTACACAGTAAGAAGGTTGCTTTATCGAATTTATATATCGTTATAATTTTGAAAAATCAATTTTATGTAAAAAAAATGAGAAACAAAAATATCAAAGGACTAGAAACAAAAGAGACTATTTTTCAACATTTTCTTCATTATTAGAAAATATATATTTGTAATTTGTTTCTTCATTTTTTTAACATTTTAAATATTATTTCTTCATATGTATTACTTATTCTTTAATTTTTCTAATCTCATTGTATTTTTAAAATATTTATATTGAAAACTATTTATATCGTACGTAATCTCATCTTAAAAAAATTATATGATGAAAAATCTGGAGAAATCACTAGCTATAATATTAAATTATTTTCAATTCAGCAAAATTTATAACGATAAAATGTAAATGTAGCGTACATATAAATTTAGAAAGTTAATAAATCAATAAAAAAAATATTAGTAACATTTTGAATATGTTTCAATATATAATACAAAAATATATAAATAACAAAGAATATAGAATTTCATTTAAAAATTTAAAAAAAATGTAAAAAAAAATTTCTGTTTCATAAAATAATTCAAAGTTAACCCATAATTAATACCATTACAATATTTTTCTATTAATATCATTCAATTTTTATCTGAAATCCGATACTTTTCTATTATTTTTTATAAAAAGGATAATGTGTATATAAAATGGATATATTTTTCATAAATATTTACATACTTTTTTATAAAATCTTTTTATATCTTTCATGCATTATTATTTATCTATAATGCATTATTATTTATTATATATAATAAATATGAGAACATTTTTTGTGGATAATATAATAATGTATGATAGATATACTATATTATATATCCACTAAATATATTAGTGGATAATATAATAATGTATGATAGATATACTAGGAATACGATAAGCTTAAATATTATGTATAATGTTGATATACAATATAATAATAATATAATAATAATAATAATTATAATAATAATATACAATACAAGTAGAAATGTATTTAAATGTTTCTGATATATCCATGTGTATCTAAATATTTTTCAATTTTATAATTTATTGATTACAAATATTATTTATTTAAAGTAAAATAAAACAAATATTTATTTATTTAAAGTATTACGTAATTTAAATCTTCAATTATAATATTATATTATATAATTGAAAATATTAAATAATATTTATTTTGAATATTTATTTTGAATACTTCATTTATTATTCGCTTTATCAATATGTTACAAAATAATATAAATCAATAATCTGTATTTATATCTGTTTGTATATCTTTTCATTTGATTTTTAATCCTTAATTCGTTTCTGAAAAACTCCGAATTTTCATGTTTCATGTGATTGTAATTTTGAATTATTTCTTAAATATATGTATTTAATATTCTAATCTTATTTGAATATTCAAGGATAATACATGATTTTTATCTACTGAAGAACATGTCATATATAAAAAATGTTCATTTGCAATTTGAATTTATCATAAAAGATTACCGAATAAGTATGAAGTAATATGATTTATGAAGTAAGAATTATAATATATTATAAGAAAAATTTTAGTTGTAATAATTTTTATTATAACTTCTTCTTTATTCTTTCTAATTTATTATTAGTAGTTATTATTACTAGTTATATAGCATTATTAATATTATATAGCAGATTATAAATATTAATAAATTAAATGAATAAAATAAAAATAACATTCACTAATTATTTAAAAATTTAATCTTTATTTCATAACACTATATAATCTTTATTTTTTAATATTATAGTAATTTTTAATATTATAGTAATTTTTAATATTATAGTAACTATTATTAGATATATTATAGTAACTATATTATTTTTATTTATTAAAAATAAAATAGACTATATTAAAATTAATTAAATTAATTAAATTCAATACCTAAGATAGTTTTGAATCCATACTTCAAACAATTAATATACAATTTATTTAAGAATCATAGGTTTATTCATTATTTATATATTTCATACTGCATTATTGCATTTTTGATGAGATCTTATAAATAAAAAATTATAGTTAATTCTTTTTTGTCATAAAAGACATATAATATAATGCATACGTAATCTGGCATTTTCATCATAATATTCATTCAAATTAAATTTTGAATCTTTTTTATCGTTAAGGACAAAAACCAGGATTAATTATAAAATAATTAATGTAGCTGGAATTTCATTTTCAGGATCAGTATTATTAATAGTTTAATAATTTTTTTGTGCGAATACAATTCATATTTTCTTCATATTTTCCAAACTCTTAATAACAATGGAAACTAAGATATAACAATTGCTTCATAAGTCACAGTTGCATGCCAAATAGTTTGCAAAAAACGGTCGTAAGGTCGTATCTGACTCTTATGCATTATAATGCGATCTCGTAAATGTCCATTCTTGGAAATCGTCTTCCAATACTGTCATTCATCATTAGTTTCAATTTGCATTTTTGACGAAGCTGTATTGAAGAAAGAATCAAAACTCGCGACAGTTTTCCGAAATCGTAATCAAAATAGATTTCAGATTAAATCGTTAAGTAGAACTGAAATAAAACTTAGATCAAAATTAAAATTGAGATAGAATTTAGATCAGATCGCAGTCAAATGCTACAAAAATCAAATTTAATTTCGCATTTAATCAAAAATCAATAAGAAAATATTAGAATATTAAAAATCATAGAATTTATTCCGTTACTAATCGCAAAATGATTAGAATTAGCTTCTAAGATTAAAATATAAATTTTATGTAAGATTTAAATAAATTTTATAACAATAAATGATTAAAAAATATTCTCAATATTATAAAAATTTAAGATATCATCGATCTTCTTGACACATAAGTTCGTTAAGAAATGACTGCTCTATCGTATCGCATGTATAGAAGACTGCTGCCACTATTACGAAATTCAAGGAAAACCTATGTTTTCTACCAATTGTATCAAATCTGATTTTTCGAATATAATATCGACGAATAATCCAGCAGTTTTTTAATTTTTATTATTAATAACATCATAATAATTTATTATGATAAAAAATTGATATAATTTTACTATTTTTATTGTTTCATCATGTCTTTAATAATTCTTAAGATAATAAAAAATAAATCGATATTTTTATAAACTAAAACTAAATTTACATTTTATGATATTAATTTTCGACTTATTCAATTATAATTGTACTAAGATATTTTAAATATCATTTTATGTGAAAAACAATTATAGATTATTCATATACAATAGATTGTTTTATAACTGTTTTTTAAAACATTTTATAAATTAAAATTATATTAAAATAAAAGATATTTAAGATTGAAATCTTAATTGCGAAACTTATGATATATGCATTACGAATAATATAGTAACCTCAAGCAATAAACTATCAATCGAAGGAAAAAACATAAAAAAAAATCACACCATGTTACTATAGGCTTTTTTAGGACTTTTGATTAACTGAAATGATGCAAATTTAATTTACTAAACTGCGCGAAAATTGAAACATTAAATAATATAATATTAGTTAAAAATGGATCATTTTCATTACGTTTCTTTAGCAAATCGCAGCTGTTAATGCGTTGCGTTAAATGCTTTTCTTTCCTCAGTTCGTGAGGAACCCATGTTTTTGAACATAGCCAAGTTGTTTTAAGTGGTTTTCAATGCATGTATGTGATACATGAAGCTTCTCTGCAATCTCACGAGTACTGTGAGGAAAAAGAGAGAGATTGATACGATGTTCAAAGACATGAAATTAAATATTTTAAAAGATTTATTAAATTTATTAGACTTGAAATAGCATAAATGAATTTATTTTTTAAATCGTAATATATTAAGCGATATCATAATACTTTCCATAAATCATATGAAAATTCAAGAATCAAAGTTTATTGATGATTAATTTTCTGTGAATTCTCTTCTGAACGGTTTTCTACAATAATTCCATAAAATTTCAATTTAAATATCGAATAACATCAATAACAGAAAACGAGCAATATAACAAATGCAAAATATTATTTTTACCTATTATTTTTAAAAATCAAATTTATATTTTATTTAAAAAAAATGAAATTTAATCTTTTCAATTAAGGATGAACTTATTCTAAAAGGGATTGCCATTTTATGTAAAAAGTGTCATGATAAATAAAAATTTAAACTAAAAATTTTTTTTATCAAAACGAATTTCATAAAATACAATGCTTTTTTGTGAAGAAATATTTAAAAAAGTATAAAATAAATAAAAAGATTTGACATATGAATGATAAGCAAATATCGATGTATCAAGTTTATATTATTATCATGATGATTTGACATATGTGGGAACACGTAAAAGATAATTGAAAATTATATTTCGGGTTATCTAACATGTATAAATTTCTTTTTTTGCGTATTTTAAATATCTGATTATTTTCCTTTCTCTTATTGATGACGATTATATATTGATAAATATGGTAATATAATGAAATAAATAATAAATATTAATATTATTTTATATTTATATTAATATTAATATAATTTAATATTAATATTATATTATTTTCTATTAACCTATTTTTTTTTATTCATTTTGAGATTTTAAAACTCTCACGTGAACTTAATCAAGCATATACTTATCAAATTTATTTGAGTTAATAATATAATTTTCATATATTGTATACATTTTATAATGATATTTTTATTTCATGTCATTGAAATTCTCAGAAGCATTATCAGATAAACAAAATATAGAATTTTTAATATGGATTTGCCTGTATTCTGTAAAAGTTATTTATATAAATAATCAATGTATTAAATTCTATTCCGAGGTGAGATTATATCTTTGTACATTATGAAGAATTATATAATAGATGCATTAATATATGCATTATATATAAGAATTAATAATATAGAGATATGCTAAAATTTTATAGATAAAAATAACAGCATATTTGCTTTGAAAACTAGATATTTGCTATTTAGATAATTTCATTAGAGACGAGGTAAGATCCATATTAATGTAATAAATTGAATTAAAATTTACCTTGATTTGTTTTCGCCAAAGATTATATCTATATATATAGTTTCTTCTTATTGATTTTCATGATTTTAAAACACATTACAAAATCATCATTTAAATATTTTTTTAATATATAATTAGTTTTAATCTATAATAATAAATTATAATAATAAAGTTTGAATTATTCTAAAAAAATTTTATACATTGTGTTATTGAATTATACTTGTATAGGATATGAAAAATTATTTGTCAGTAACTTTGGAAATATTGATTTTGCAAGATAATTTTATATATCTTTGGATCGGTGGAAATCTGTTTAAAAAGTGATTGCAAAATCGATTTTACAATTGTATCGTAAAGTATTCATCATGAAAAATAAGTTTTAAAGAAATCATGAGTTTCAAATTTATTATTCTTTTAAAAAAAATATTTATTTATATTTATAAATTTATATTATTTACAGAATATTTTTTTATATTAACTTTTTTTACGAAATAAAATTATAAAGATTATAAAATTTAATATACGTTATGAATATACGTTCCTATATATATAATATATAAAATGTTTTAATTGCATCTGTTATATGGCTCGTTTTCTGTTATTGATGTTATTCGATATTTAAATTGAAATTTTATGGAATTATTGTAGAAAACCGTTCAGAAGAGAATTCACAGAAAATTAATCATCAATAAACTTTGATTCTTGAATTATCATATGATTTATGGAAAGTATTATGATATCGCTTAATATATTACGATTTAAAAAATAAATTCATTTTATGCTATTTCAAGTCTAATAAATTTAATAAATCTTTGAAAATATTTAATTTCATGTCTTGTAACATCGTATAGATTCTTAAAAATTCTGATTAATTAAATCTCACCCAATCTTTGCTATTAACTTGTATAATATAGAAAGAATATTAGCTTTATATTAAAAGATTATATATGTATATGAAATAAAATATGAATATATGAATATAAATAAATATATGAATATATGAATTAAAATTAATAAAATATATAATAAATATAAAATCAATGATATACATAATAAATTTATTTAATAATAAACATTGATAAAATTTGATATCGGTAATATGACTTTCAATAAGAAAATGAATTAGTTTAATATGCATGTTACAATTGTTTGTAAATACAAATATTCAAGAAATTAAAAATATCTAGAGCCATCCATTCTTTGAAGCTTCTCAATTTAATAATATAAAATTCTATATTGTTGTGATCTCACCTTGTAGCTTGAAGATAATGTTGAACGAAATGTTTTCTATTGTAATAATCCATTATATAAATTTATGTCCATATTATATAATCCATAATTATAAATTTATGTGCAATATATAAATGCAATATATATCTCATATTTTATATCAATATCTTTCGTATTTGATAGCTCATATACTTCTTTTATAATTTTGTTCATCTTGTACAATTTGTCCTGTAAAATATTTAAAAAAAAATTCAGATAATATAATTTTGAAAATAATAATGATTGAATCATGATTTTAAATATGATTAATATTATAAAGAAATATAACTAATGTTTTTTTTTTAAATTAATTCATATTTTTATAATATTCAAGAATGAAACAAAAAATCTTGTGTATTTCTAGAATATGATATTAAAGAAAATTAGAAAATAAAATGAAGGAACAAAATTTTTTTCATGTAAATTTGAAAAAAATTTTTTTTTAAATTATATTTTAGTATATATGAAAATAAAAAAAGTATTTTTATGTTTAATATTTATTTTTAAATATAATTTTAATTTTGATAATTTTATTTTTGATTATATATTGAGGAATAAAAACATCTATAATTAAATAATTTAGATTCAATTATCGATACATATTGACCCATTTTCGATTAAATTATCTTTTTCTCACGATTAGTAGATTCTTTACTTAACCAACACGATAAAAGATAATATAGTAAAATTTTACTATAGTTACGATGGTTCGATTTGATAGATTTTTTTTATTTCTTTTATTATGCAAAATTATTTTTATATAATTATTGCCATTGTATAATATAGTTTATAAATTATACAAAATTAAAAATAAATTATATAAAAACATTGTTAGTTTCATTAATTCGAAGAATATTTCATTTAATAATAAAAATATTCATCATAAAAAAATGTTTAGATTAAAATTTTACGTTATATATAAATTTACATATGATATTGAATGGAGATGATAGAAAAAATATATTTAAATAATTTAATTATTAATATTTGTGATTATTTGATCATAAATGATGAAAAATAAAAAAAAATTTAATGAAATTTATTAAATGTAAAGATTAAAATTACATATTGATTTTATCACAATTTAAAATGCAACAAAGGATATTTTTTTTCATTTAAAAAAGAAAAATATTATTTCTATATTTTTTTTTGTACCGAAATATAGAAATATATAAATAATTTTTCTTTCATTTTTATAGAAATTGTAATAATATATGTAATTTCATAATTACTCATAGTATTTTATGAAATATATAAATAATAAATATAAAATACATCATAATATGATTTTATATCTTTCTTATAAAGATCTATAAAGAGTACGTGAGAATAACTTGATCAAAATTATTTTTGTACGCCTTTTTATTTATCAAATTCTCACTGATCCAAAACTATAAAATTGGTATAATCATCACGTTCTTTACACCTACTTTTTATATATTCTGTATATAAGAATATTTGGGGAAAAAATTATACATGAATTTTTATTAATATAAAATATTAATATTCACGAAAGATAAATATTTCTTAAATTCATCAATTATATAATCTGACATTTAATAATTATATTATCACAAGTTATGAGATTAAATTTAATATATCATGATATTAAATATATCATTACATACTTTTGACAAAAAGAAGATAAAAGAAGATGCAAAGAAACTTTCTGAATCATATCATTATTCAAATTATAAGACAAATCATAAATTTTATGACTACTTATTGGTTGAAAAAATTTTTTCTTATCATTCATAACTAATTTTTTAACTAATTTTGACTATTATCAAATAATAATATAATAAAGTAATATTTTTTTATATTATGGTATATAATAACATTATGGTAAACAATTATAAGATTTATGAATTTGAATGTTTATCATGAATATAATTTATATAATTTAGAATTTTTTCTTCTAAAAATTGGTTTTTAATATTTTTTAATGATCTTTTGCCTGAAAATTAAGATATTATTGTAATTTGATCATTGTAATTTCGAATGTCCAAGAATTGTTTTATATTTTATAATTTTGGGATATAAGATATTTAAAGACGTTATAATTTATTAGAAAGTAAATTTTTAGTCATTATTATATCTTGTCTAATCTATATTGCTGCTATACATATTCATATTACAACAAAAAAATAAATATGGGCCGCATGCTGCACAAATAATGTGAATGTTAATGTATAAAAAATAATGTAAAAATAAAAAAAATTTATATATAATAGTAATTTTTGTTTTGGAAATATTTCGAAAAATAAGATTGAATGAAAGAAAAAAAAAAATTAATTAAAATGTTGATTTCTAAATGATTTCGAAATATCCAAAAATCATCAAAATCGATAAGAAAATTTTTTTTAATAAGTTAGATAAAACAAAGATTTTATCAAAAAATAGTATATTAATTTTTTACAATTATAAAAAATAGATTTTTCTTAAAAGCCAAATGCTGGAAAAAATTTTGCAAATTTTTCAAAGAAGAAAAGGATCTCATTTAAAAGCAATCATTGGATTAAATCTAATAATGAGAAAATAAAAACATATAAAATGAATTCAGATAAAAAATTGTAATACAACTTTTTTTTAAAATTATAATAATTTAAATATCATAACTTTTAATGAAAATTTATAATATTTATAAGTATTCAATTTCAGATGTTTCAGTATAAAAAAAATAATAATATAACAAAAGTATTTTAATTTTAATTAATTAACAAAATACGACATGTTATTTATAATTTTTTATGAAGTATATCATATTCGATAATTAACTACATTTTAATAATAATAAATATTAATTATAAAATATAATATATTTTAAAAATTTCTTGTTCATAATATTATGCATTATATTAATAAAATTGATCCATATTGTATTAATATGTTATGTACAATTAATTTATATAATTAAATATAGTAGTATCAATTTTAACATTTGAAGTTTAAATCGAATATTTGATGCTTATCTAGACAAGTGCAATTTTAATATATAAACGAAAAATAGAAAATGATATATATGAATATATGAATGAAATACAGAATCAATTAAAGAATCAAATTTAATTCAATACGTCCGATATACTTATTTGAAAGTATATATACTTCCTCTGAAATTTTATTTCTAGCATTAATAGAAATAACAATGAATATTAAAATTGACAAAAACGGAATGTTAAAACAAACATTATTGTATATACCAATTAAACAAACCTTTTTAGTTTAGTTTATTTAATTATTTATATATATTGTTATATATTATTGTTATTTTAGAAATACTTATTTCTGAATTCAGCATTCCAAGAATTATAAAAATTATGATGCCTATAATATTAATATTAATATTAATAGTCAGTTTATAACTGATCTCTTGATGAAATTGACCTCTTGCAGGTCAATCTTTATAACTTATGTTTATTATTTCATTCGTATATATAGCATATAAAATGATACATATGCTAACGTATATTATACACTAATCATATTGTCATATCATAATCATCCTTTAGATTCAAATATCTTATTAACAATAATGATACATATTAGTGAAGCATATTGAGTTTCTAGTCCATTCTAAGATTTCTGTTTTAAATGAATTAATTATTATTTCTAGAACTGCATATTAATTTTTTTCATTAATTAAAATTCTGACAAAAATATCTACGATAAATAAGAATTGCCACAAATTTTTATAAAATTATATAGTTATATTATATAAATTACAATTTCATAAAAATAATTATATAAATTTAATATTATAGTTTAATAAAATTATTATAAGCTTTTTTGGACATTTTTTTTATAAATTTCAAATATGAATACAATTTTAAAAATATATGTGTTCAAATTTGTAAATTTGTAAAATGTAAAATTTTTTTCTAAAATATATAAACTATGTACAATATTAATTAATATGAAAACAAGAAAAAGTAGATAATAGATTTAATATCTAAAAATGTCAGAGAGATGGATCTTTCTAAAAAAAAATAATTCTCTATCGTTATTATCAAGAAAATTGTTTTCTTACAATAAAAAAAATTCGATATTTATTTGTTAATATTTACTAATTTTTCATATTCTTTTAATTTTATTCATGTAAATAATTATTAATAAATTATTAATAAAAAATTAACTTATTAATAAAAAAATTATATTTATTTATTTTATTAAAAATTTTCACTTCTTTTATTGATTATCAATTTCTTTTTTTTTATATTTCTTTTAAATTACTACGTACAATTGTGAATTATAAAATGAATAGGTTTATCTGCTTATAATCTCCTTCGCATCTGCTTTGATTAAATACGATTAAAAATAATGATTACATTATTTGAAATTATATTTATAATTATATGTTTTAAAACTAAATATACAATTTTTCAACATATAATTCTTCTTTAAAACTAATCGAAAATGATACGTGTCATTTTATTTATTTATCAATGAAGATACAAATTAAAATGAAGCTTATAGTTCTTTTGAAAGAAAATGTTAACTTCAATCTAATTTTCTTTTAAATTAATTTTTCAAAAATAATTTACATGTGCTTCATATTATTAAATTAATGAGAATTAAAATTTTTGCAACTGGAATTCCTTGTTAAAAATATATTATAATAAGATTTTTAGATCTTTTCTTTTTTAGTTTATGAAAAATATTCTATAAATATTATATAAATATTCTATATATATTTTCTATATATTCTTCATTTTTCTTAATATTATAATTTGGTGTTTTTAATATATAAATTATGATGATATAATAAATATTTTTCTATTTTGTTTTTATTTTCCATTTTTTAAGGTTTTGTTAGATTTTATCATTTTTTTTTTTATGTCATGAAACATTGGCAATTTTTTATATTGTTTTATTAATATATCTTTTGTAATATTTTAATGTTCGATTTATGATTGTATGATTTCATATATATAGAATTAGATGTAGAATATAGAATATAGAAAATATTATTGAAAAAATAAAATATAATACAATCACATAAATTCAATAATTCAACACAGAGTCGATTCGCTTGAATTTATAAAATTTAAAAAAAAATCACTCTTGATTTTTTACTCTGTTCTACAACAAAAATCGATCTTCAAAAAAAAATAAATAAATAAATAAAATTCAAAATTACAGAGAAGTTTTCTGTTTTCTTTAAAATGAAAAGAATATTACTACAATTCTTTTTTACAAAGTTACAAGCAAGTTTACATTAGATTTCTAAATAGCTTATTCGGAAAAATTTGTCCTATAAAAGAACTCTTTGTTATTACGCGCAGATCTTTATTAAACCTAAACAAAAAATGATGTTATCTGAAAAGAATGTCTGAGAATTTAATCGACACTTATAATTGTGGATTGCCGATATACTTCTACTAGCCTGCTGTACCGATTCTGACGTTTATTCCAAACACGGTTGTTTCAAAAACAAATAACGTTATTCTAATTCGAGAAATCTATAAGAGAGATGCGCCGATTTGTTCCTATTTATTGAGAGATCTTTGTATACAACAGATCACTACTCAAGCGAAAAATTTTCTCGAACTTGGCCAATCACGATTCGGGCATTAGCCAAGATATTATTGGTTATTGGCGGGAAATTGACCTTGACCTTCCTAATTAAGCCAGCAAGGAATTTTTCTGTGGATATGAACTTCACTTGCAAATAGATTCTCATGATCATCATGTCGTAATCCGACCGCCGATTACAACAATTACATTAGTTTTGTTCTAATACATCCTCTATCCGTCGGACGCGAATACCTGTTGTAACTTTGAAAGAGACTCTGCTTTCTAATAAACGTACTCCGCAAGTAACCACAGTCTTATACAATCCACTCATTTTTAAAAAGTATACTTCTTGTTACGATATCTCTATCTATCGAAGAATATTTTATAAGCACCCATTATTACCTTACATCCACCAAACTATTATAATAATATTGTTGTGGGAGCGAACCGTTATTTTGCATGTGAAAGATATAAGGAAAGATTAAATTAAAAATGTAATACTTTTTCAAATATTTTATTTCACTTTAAATATTTACAATAAATAAACAAACAAACTATTATTAAAGTCCAAACGTTTCTTTTATCATTTATAACTTATTACAACTTTCTTGTTACAATGTTTACTTTCTAACATTTATATTTAGAAAATTATATATAATTGTCTTTTTCAAATTAAAAAAAAAAATATATTCTTTTCTAAAAGAATTAATATGTGATTAATGTTGAACTAAGGCTTTGAGTTTTGATTTCTCAACTGAATATTATCGTTCGAAGATCACCTTCGAATCATGATTATAAGATACTTCAATTGCCGTTAATAAATGCTATTCTAATGAAATGACTTATTTCGTAATCCATTGCATTGTGTTTTGCTAATAGTTGTTTGAAAGAAATTTTGATAATAGTGTTCTAAATGTCATATAAGTTTTCAAATTATTCATATATTTCAAATTATTATAATTTTTAATTATCAAATTAAAAATTAAATTATATATTATTGAAATAAGATAAATATTGACGCTAATGACTTTTATGTTATAAAAATTTCAATATTTTTTTTATAAGAAAAAAATTCATCCGATGTGTCTGTTCTTGTACGTCAACAACAGACAATTTTAACTTAGGCAGAAGCACAACTATTAACTTTAAGAAATTCTATTTTATTTAAGCTTAAATGTAAATAATGAAATGAACCAAGAAATTTGATTATTAGATTATTTCTAAAGAAATTTTTGATACGAACTTTAATACAAGTAGTTTAATACAACTTTAATATATCTAAAAATATATTGACAAAGTAAAGTAGCAAATTTTTGCCTAAGTATCCATTAAATTGTTTTCCTCCGTTTTTCTATTTTTGTTACAAAATTAAAAGACAGAATCGAACATCATTGTTTTTGTTCTTGTTCCACATTTAAAATAAGCGTGAATAAAAAAAAAAATTTATTTATAATTAAAAATATTATTGTCAAAAATTAATTCAAGGAATAGGAGAAACAGCAAGGCAACGCAAGCCGCATTTAGAAGCACTCATAACAATGTTTTATTAATGAATAGTGTTAATGAATATTTAAAAAAAAATATATAATATAGAATTAATTTTCCTTCGAAAATTTTTCAATGATAAATTTTTTAAAAATCGATATTAAGTTATGAATTACGCAGTATCTGCATAGTCCAATTTTTAGACTTGTGCTAATTTTTGATATTTTAGTTTTTTTTTGGTCATTTAGATTGGATTGTAAATACTATTTTATTAAATTCATCGTGGGATTATCGCTGGTTCGTCAGGGGATCATCATGGGATCGTCATGGGATACATCTTATTTTTAAGTTAAGTTAAAATCATATGATACATAGATTACGTTTATTTATTGCGAGCGCATTTCGTACAAAAACAATAATTCTAATTTCTAAGTCAAATATATAATTCCTTATATTTTCTTAATTTTTTTCGATTTTATATAGCTAGTTACTTTTACTTTCTTTTCATTATTTTTCAAATTCAATTCGAATCACTGTTCATCGATCGTTACAATTGCAAGAACTGCTTTACTTCGATAGCTAGTCAAAGGTCCGCGCTCTGATCAATTGGTATCTTGAATACTACTCTGTCGAATGCGGTCTTTCGTAAATCGGCCTCGGTGCTTCTTCAGTGATCTCCAGTTCCTTTCTCCGTGTCGTTGGGACGACATCTTAATAATCCGACTTCCATAGTTCTGGGACAACTTCTAATTTCTATAATTGTGGACATTCGACTACAAGACCGTATCCCATAACCCTTTGCTTGTCAACGTGAATATAATCCATTTGATAAGTCGATTGATGTAAGTAGTGATGGAGCAGTGATACGAATTTTTTTATCCTTTATTTATCTCATTATTCCTTAATATTTAAATATAATTTTAATTTCATTTAACTTTTTTATACGAAGTAAGATGAATGAATGTAATGCGAATACATTTTAACGCGAATACTTGAATCGTAGATTTAAGATTCGTAAAATTTTTTGAGATTTAGATTAAATTAAATTTAAATTTCATCAAGCGATAAATATAAAAGATTTTTATAAAGATTATTATAAAAATAATTGTGTTACTAATTTAAATAATCATTTCATTTCAAAGAAAAAATAAATTAAATTATAAGTTAGATATATAAATTAAGTTTAATGCGAACAAAAATATATTATTTAACTTAAGATATAAAATAAAAATCTTAATTGTTTTACTTTAAAATAGATCTCGAGTATCTTGAGTTTTACCATAATTTTCGTTTTCTATTTTCATCTCCAATTTCAATTTTTATAGTTATTCGAAACTTTATTTCTTATTTTTTCTTGTACTTATCTTTATGATTATTTATTTTTATAATAGTTTTTCGTTAAGTTTTTTCTAGCTTTTCTTAATTCACTGTCAACCACACGCAACGATGACAAGAATCGTTGAATGGGTACTCTATTTCTGATGGTCAGTCAAGATTCCGTGTTTAGATCAATTAGTACTTTCGAATACTCAATCAAAGGTCTTGCGATCGAATTTATTTTTATAATCTGGCGTTAGTGGACTAGAATCTACAATTCTATATCTTTCTTATGTTGGAATAAATATTTTTTCTATTAAGCCATTGTCGCAACTCTCGATTAACCACGATTGATAAAAATTATTTGTCTGTTGATCCTTATAAGTCCAACGATGTAAGTCGTGATACCAGAATGGCAATGATTTATTGCAAGTTCATTCTTTTTAATTTCTTCTTCATTTTTATTGATCATGTGTTGAGCTCTCTCTTTTTAATCATTGCAATTCTTCATATAAATTAATTATAATTACTTTTTTCGCTTTAAATTAAACGAAAATATTTTTATTATGCGTTATGGATTTAAAATTTAGTATTAAAAGTATATAACAAGATATTATATATAAATAATATTAAGATATAAATTAAATTAGATTTAAGTCTCATTGTTGGATGACGTAGGATTAATTGTGAACGATTAATTATTGGAACGATTTATAAAGAATCATTGTAAAAATAATTATATATTAATTTAAATAATCATTTCATTTTATTTATTTAATTTTTATTTCTTTTTTTGTTTTCTTCATAATTTATTTAACATTAATAATAATTTATTTCAATAATCAATTATTTATATTTTATATTTTTCTATTTCATTTATATTAATTTTAATGTTTCGTATGATTATGTGTATTGATTTATGTGTTTCTAATTTATTTAATTTTTATTGCATTTAATTTTTTAGCTTCAAATAAGTCTCGATGTGTATTCACCTCTTCGTGGTGAAATCTGGTAATTGGCATTATTTTCCAAAATTTTTCTTTTCAAAATTCTCTTAAAAAGAGTATATGAAAAATATTTTATTAAAAAGATTCAATAATTTTCATTTCATTCATTCATTAATTTTTTTTTTTTTTTTTTTTTGGAAAAGATAAGAACTATGAATAAAGAAGAATGCTAAGAATGCTTTAATTTTTCTATGTTCTAGTTTCTCCTAATTAAATGAGCTTTTGTATTTCTTTTCTTTTTTATATTACACTTTTCACATATTTATTTACTTTCTTAAATTATTTTATTGCGTTTTTAATTCTGTCTAATTTGATTAATTTTTATGCTTAATTTTTATTATATTTTTTCATTAACGGACATTCGTAGAATCTCAATGTACAGAAAACTATTGGGTTGGCAATTAAGTAATTGTGGATTTCACTCGTAGATGGCTTCAGTTGAATTTTTAGGTTTGCTGGCGTAGTCCAAATGTAAAACACATTTTGTTATTTGATAGTTGGCAATTCAGCTGTCAATCAGTAAAAAAAGTTTTTTGATCGGTTGCGTAGTTTTCGTTTGGCGTTCGTTGAAAAATGGAAAATCAAAAGGAACATTATCGTCATATTTTGCTTTTTTATTTTCGCAAAGGGAAAAACGCATCGCAAAAAGTTATGTGCTGTTTATGGCGACGAAGCCTTAAAAGAACGACAGTGTCAAAATTGGTTTGACAAATTTCGTTCTGGTGATTTTTCACTTAAAGACGAAAAACGCTCTGGTCGTCCAGTTGAAGTTGATGACGACCTAATCAAAGCAATAATCGATTCGGATTCTCACAGTACAACTCGTGAGATTGCAGAGAAGCTTCATGTATCACATACATGCATTGAAAACCACTTAAAACAACTTGGCTATGTTCAAAAACATGGGTTCCTCACGAACTGAGGAAAGAAAAGCATTTAACGCAACGCATTAACAGCTGCGATTTGCTAAAGAAACGTAATGAAAATGATCCATTTTTAAACTAATATTATATTATTTAATGTTTCAATTTTCGCGCAGTTTAGTAAATTAAATTTGCATCATTTCAGTTAATCAAAAAGTCCTAAAAAAGCCTATAGTAACATGGTGTGATTTTTTTTTATGTTTTTTCCTTCGATTGATAGTTTATTGCTTGAGGTTACTAATATTATTCGTAATGCATATATCATAAGTTTCGCAATTAAGATTTCAATCTTAAATATCTTTTATTTTAATATAATTTTAATTTATAAAATGTTTAAAAAACAGTTATAAAACAATCTATTGTATATGAATAATCTATAATTGTTTTTCACATAAAATGATATTTAAAATATCTTAGTACAATTATAATTGAATAAGTCGAAAATTAATATCATAAAAATGTAAATTTAGTTTTAGTTTATAAAAATATCGATTATTATTTTTATTATCTTAAGAAATTATTAAAGACATGATGAAACAATAAAAATAGTAAAATTATATCAATTTTTTATCATAATAAATTATTATGATGTTATTAATAATAAAAATTAAAAAACTGCTGGATTATTCGTCGATATTATATTCGAAAAATCAGATTTGATACAATTGGTAGAAAACATAGGTTTTCCTTGAATTTCGTAATAGTGGCAGCAGTCTTCTATACATGCGATACGATAGAGCAGTCATTTCTTAACGAACTTATGTGTCAAGAAGATCGATGATATCTTAAATTTTTATAATATTGAGAATATTTTTTAATCATTTATTGTTATAAAATTTATTTAAATCTTACATAAAATTTATATTTTAATCTTAGAAGCTAATTCTAATCATTTTGCGATTAGTAACGGAATAAATTCTATGATTTTTAATATTCTAATATTTTCTTATTGATTTTTGATTAAATGCGAAATTAAATTTGATTTTTGTAGCATTTGACTGCGATCTGATCTAAATTCTATCTCAATTTTAATTTTGATCTAAGTTTTATTTCAGTTCTACTTAACGATTTAATCTGAAATCTATTTTGATTACGATTTCGGAAAACTGTCGCGAGTTTTGATTCTTTCTTCAATACAGCTTCGTCAAAAATGCAAATTGAAACTAATGATGAATGACAGTATTGGAAGACGATTTCCAAGAATGGACATTTACGAGATCGCATTATAATGCATAAGAGTCAGATACGACCTTACGACCGTTTTTTGCAAACTATTTGGCATGCAACTGTGACTTATGAAGCAATTGTTATATCTTAGTTTCCATTGTTATTAAGAGTTTGGAAAATATGAAGAAAATATGAATTGTATTCGCACAAAAAATTATTAAACTATTAATAATACTGATCCTGAAAATGAAATTCCAGCTACATTAATTATTTTATAATTAATCCTGGTTTTTGTCCTTAACGATAAAAAAGATTCAAAATTTAATTTGAATGAATATTATGATGAAAATGCCAGATTACGTATGCATTATATTATATGTCTTTTATGACAAAAAAGAATTAACTATAATTTTTTATTTATAAGATCTCATCAAAAATGCAATAATGCAGTATGAAATATATAAATAATGAATAAACCTATGATTCTTAAATAAATTGTATATTAATTGTTTGAAGTATGGATTCAAAACTATCTTAGGTATTGAATTTAATTAATTTAATTAATTTTAATATAGTCTATTTTATTTTTAATAAATAAAAATAATATAGTTACTATAATATATCTAATAATAGTTACTATAATATTAAAAATTACTATAATATTAAAAAATAAAGATTATATAGTGTTATGAAATAAAGATTAAATTTTTAAATAATTAGTGAATGTTATTTTTATTTTATTCATTTAATTTATTAATATTTATAATCTGCTATATAATATTAATAATGCTATATAACTAGTAATAATAACTACTAATAATAAATTAGAAAGAATAAAGAAGAAGTTATAATAAAAATTATTACAACTAAAATTTTTCTTATAATATATTATAATTCTTACTTCATAAATCATATTACTTCATACTTATTCGGTAATCTTTTATGATAAATTCAAATTGCAAATGAACATTTTTTATATATGACATGTTCTTCAGTAGATAAAAATCATGTATTATCCTTGAATATTCAAATAAGATTAGAATATTAAATACATATATTTAAGAAATAATTCAAAATTACAATCACATGAAACATGAAAATTCGGAGTTTTTCAGAAACGAATTAAGGATTAAAAATCAAATGAAAAGATATACAAACAGATATAAATACAGATTATTGATTTATATTATTTTGTAACATATTGATAAAGCGAATAATAAATGAAGTATTCAAAATAAATATTCAAAATAAATATTATTTAATATTTTCAATTATATAATATAATATTATAATTGAAGATTTAAATTACGTAATACTTTAAATAAATAAATATTTGTTTTATTTTACTTTAAATAAATAATATTTGTAATCAATAAATTATAAAATTGAAAAATATTTAGATACACATGGATATATCAGAAACATTTAAATACATTTCTACTTGTATTGTATATTATTATTATAATTATTATTATTATTATATTATTATTATATTGTATATCAACATTATACATAATATTTAAGCTTATCGTATTCCTAGTATATCTATCATACATTATTATATTATCCACTAATATATTTAGTGGATATATAATATAGTATATCTATCATACATTATTATATTATCCACAAAAAATGTTCTCATATTTATTATATATAATAAATAATAATGCATTATAGATAAATAATAATGCATGAAAGATATAAAAAGATTTTATAAAAAAGTATGTAAATATTTATGAAAAATATATCCATTTTATATACACATTATCCTTTTTATAAAAAATAATAGAAAAGTATCGGATTTCAGATAAAAATTGAATGATATTAATAGAAAAATATTGTAATGGTATTAATTATGGGTTAACTTTGAATTATTTTATGAAACAGAAATTTTTTTTTACATTTTTTTTAAATTTTTAAATGAAATTCTATATTCTTTGTTATTTATATATTTTTGTATTATATATTGAAACATATTCAAAATGTTACTAATATTTTTTTTATTGATTTATTAACTTTCTAAATTTATATGTACGCTACATTTACATTTTATCGTTATAAATTTTGCTGAATTGAAAATAATTTAATATTATAGCTAGTGATTTCTCCAGATTTTTCATCATATAATTTTTTTAAGATGAGATTACGTACGATATAAATAGTTTTCAATATAAATATTTTAAAAATACAATGAGATTAGAAAAATTAAAGAATAAGTAATACATATGAAGAAATAATATTTAAAATGTTAAAAAAAATGAAGAAACAAATTACAAATATATATTTTCTAATAATGAAGAAAATGTTGAAAAATAGTCTCTTTTGTTTCTAGTCCTTTGATATTTTTGTTTCTCATTTTTTTTACATAAAATTGATTTTTCAAAATTATAACGATATATAAATTCGATAAAGCAACCTTCTTACTGTGTAACATTAATATTAAAAGCACAAATGTTAGAAAATTTAATAATTTTTTAAAATGTTAAGTAATTTTTTAAAACGTCTCACATCAATATAAAGATATACTAGATATATAATAGATATATAATAAAAAATATAAAATTCTATTTAAAAGTTTAAAGATAATTTCACGATAATTCAGATTCAAATATTTATTATCATAATATATGTCCATCGATATCATAATTTTTGTCTGAAACATTTTCTTGTATTCCTGATATTAACAAAAATAATCGCATTTATATATCTAAAATATATCCGATATATTATATATTCGAAAAATATTTATATATAATGTAATAATATAAAACGTATAAATATTTTAATATAAAAAGTAAGTTTTAATAAATAGTTATATGTATAATGTTATACATAAATATATGCATATTTATTATATATATATATATATATATATATATATATATATTCGAATCATATGTAATTGGTTAAATTTATAATCTCTATTGATCGGCGATTTTGTGTATATACAGTTGATAGAATGAGCGACTTACCGCACTTTTCTATCAAATCAGTCACCAATAAAAAAATGCTTGCTTACAAAACAATGCACAGTAATTAATATATTCAAATTTTAATCCATATATTTGAGATATTAGGAGATAATATATGCTTTCATATGTATCAATATCTTAATATATTTATATTTTCTTTAATTAAGTATCCAAATATTAAGATTTCGTGTAAATAATTTGCAATAAAGATAGAATTTACTGAGTGTTATGTAAAAATAAGAAATATCATGATTCTGATTAATAATAATTGATTAATAAATTAATTTTTAATTATTTTTTTTTTTTTGATATGAGAAAAATAAAATGTTCATATTTTCATGAAGTAAACGTAAAAGTAAAAGATTCTTTTTCTTTTATTACAATATCCTTAGCCTATGAAAAACCATTCCAATATTACTGAAAGTTATATATTTTTTAGCAAATTTAGAAATTGATGGATATTTGCTTGATCCAATTATCCATCATTCAAATAGATTTAAATCGAAGCATAATTAATTAAAAAATAAGATATAAATATATTAAAATGTTGATATACATGTATTTCAATATATATGTTTCAATATATGACTTAATATATTAAAAAACACGAATATATTAATTACATATATATATTTTAGATTATGAATAAAATGAATATTAGAATTAAATGAAGCTCAATAATTTATACTTAATACGAACTATATTATAGTAGGAATCATGAAATACAGAAAAAGTCGTCTTACTTTAGAGTTATGAAAAGATCTATTCTTCTAATTTTTCTAAAGAAATAAAAAGAGGCATGAATCATAGTTTGCAAGCTGTCATTTAATCAAATCTGCTGTATAGTAATATATATTTTTATAAATAATGCAAATATTATAATGCAAATTTTGTAGCTGTATAGAGTATTTATTGCGTTTATGATGTCATTTACATATGTATTATATTTGATTGTGATTTGCAAATGTATTTATAATTTTATATATATATATATCTGCGCATAATGATCTGAGCATAATGATTTACGCATTATGTTTGAATTATAAGACACAGGCTATTGTAATTCTTTATGTTAATGTGATCTTCTTCTTTTATTTCACAATTATGAATTATAAATTTGGTATATCATCGTTTATAATAATATATTTCTTTAAAATAATTTCAAAATTAATATACAAAAATATGTTATATACAATATATTGAGATTTATTTATTAAATAATTCAATTATTTATAATTATTTATTAAAAATCAATTTAAATTTTCGTTAAATGAAAAAGCAAAAACAATATGAAATAAGTATAAAGAGAAATAAAAAAAACTAAAGGAAATTTATAATAAATAAGTCTCAA
Organism: Apis mellifera; assembly: GCF_003254395.2. Taxonomy (NCBI): domain Eukaryota; kingdom Metazoa; phylum Arthropoda; class Insecta; order Hymenoptera; family Apidae; genus Apis; species Apis mellifera. The sequence continues at coordinate 88,409 of NW_020555862.1, forward strand.
TAAACATTTGTGTACTTATGTCAAATTTGGTTTTAATATTTATTTTGATGTCGTTTTAATATGTTTTCTGAGATAATTATACAATAAATGTATAAGAGCGAATATCAAATCGATATTTTTTTTTCAATTTCTTCTTTATACTTTTTTATTTGTAAATTACATGATATATTATGAAATAGATAATAGATAAACCATGATTTTAACAGTAATAAATCATTAGTCTTTAAAGCTTTTTAAAGGTTTCATTATATTTAACAATGAATTTATTTGTATTAATAAAATTACGCAAAATTTGAATTTTGCGCCATTTGTGCGATAAAATGTTGCCAATAGAAAAAGAGAGATAGTGTGATAGCTAACAATTGAGGATTATTAAAAATGGAGTGCTAAAGGAAGCTACGAAAGAACAATGCATTTTCATTGTTGAGCAATATTTTAGAAATGATAAAGGTTTTTCGAACAAAATCATCTTCAGCGATAAGACTGATTTTCATCTTGATGAATTGGTTAATCGACAAAATTGTCGCATTTGGGATTCAGAAAATGAGTAATTGTTGAATTAATTTACATTCACACAAATTCGCATTCACAAATCATTGTTTGATGCGAATTTCGGACTGGAGGCATCATCGAACCATTCTTCTTCGAAAATGCGGCTGATCGGACGGACAATAATAGTTAATGGTGCTCGCTATCACGACACGACAATCCAGTTTTTTATGCTTAAATTGTAAGATTATTTGTATTCGATATAGTTTTTGGTATGAAAAAAAAAGTCTGATAAAATTCATATATCATATATTTAGAAAAGACTAGAAATTGATACACAAACAGGCTTGAAATATTTTATATTTTACGTTATTTTTATATTTTATATTTCATATTAAAAATAAACAAGTAAATTATATCATATCTCTATGTATATAGAGATCATCTCTTATTATATATCTGTATAGCGTACATATTGAGTTATAATTATTTTAAATAATTTTATTAACTAAAACTATTTTATTTTATTACAGAAATTATTTTTAATGATGAAAAATGTAAATATTTATTTTATTTATATAAGATTTTTATCATTATATAGTGATGTATATAATGATTACTATAAAATGTTATTAATTTTATATGAAAATATTTTAAGTCAACTTTCGTTAGTTTCGGTTGAAATTAAATATTGTCATAATTATTGTTTAAAATTCTATATTTAAAGAGATATGAAAGAATATAGTCAAGGAAAATTTGATACATATTGATACATATATTATAACATTCTAAAATAATTTTAATTTTATAATTTTAAATTTAATTTTTCATAATCTATAATAAATATTCTTATATAAAGAAATAATGAAGAAATTTATATATTTTAATAAATGTCGTTGAAATAGAAATATAAAAATTGTCATATAAAATCATTAATTTTATATTAAAAATGTTATATTGAAAATTATTAATGAAAATAAATTAATAAGAATAGAAAGGTAAAAAATATAAAATCAATAGAATAACATTATCTAGATATATAATTAAATATAAAAATAACAGTATTTTTTTCAAATTTCATAACAGCTATAAACTGATGAAGAAAAATTATTAATGAAATATTTATGAACTTCAAAAATCTTAATTATGATGTTTGTTATATTGTATGTATATGTTATATATTATCATCTATAATATAGATGAAAATAATAAGTGAAAGTACATATAAAAATAAAAATCTTGCTTTAATATTTTATATTCGCGTTCGAAACTAAATGATATTAAATTGGATTTAATATCAAATGTAATAATGTCTCACACAATGTGTGAGGTATAAGCATTCGAAGAAACATGTTTCATTATAAAATTTTTAGAAAATAAACTATTTTGTTTTTCATGCTTCTCACAATTATGTTTCGATCTTCTATTAGGTGAAAGAACTTGAAATATTTTACATTTTTTACGAAAAAATATTTTTTAAACACATTTTTTGTTTAAATTTAAAAAATTTATATGTGTTTTTATTAAAGAATAGAATATTAAATGTAAATATATAAAAAGATCAAAAAAATTTTATTTCATTTTTTTTATGCAATTTTTTTCAGAATTATTAATTCTTACCAATTTTTTTTATATGTACATTCATATTCATTTTCTTCAACATTTTGAGCAAATGAAAAAAAAGGACTTGAATAAAATCAAAATATAAAACAAACAATCTAAATAAGATCAAAGTAGAAAAAATAATTTATTTGAATATATAATTATTATAATATATAAAATATTTGAGTTAAATGAAAAAAATCTAAATATGTACATATATATACAGTGTTTATAAAAAACATTCTTGGACAATAAATTCCATATCGAAATAATGAAACAATTCCTATACATGTTCAATAATGACTGAATTTACAACTGAATTACAACCATTTCGGAACGTAGAACGAAATGACAGTAAAGCGTTCTGCTACATTTACATTATAATATTGTAATATATCAATGAAATAATAATTTTGTATTTTCTATACATTATTTATATAAAATTTTAGTGAACTATATTATAAAAAAAAATCTGTTATTTAACAATTTATTGCGGAAAAATTATAACAAATTTTATTATGTAATATTATTTATAATATTACTTATATATAATATGATTTTTCTTTAATAGACAAATTAAAAAAAAATTAAATTTATAGATAAATCTTTTATATCATTTCATTCAAATCCACAAATAAATCATTGGATGAAAATTAATCCGATTATATGAAATTTACAAAATTCTATATTTCAAATTAAAAATTCAATATATTGTTTTTACAATTACTTACTTGTTAACAGATCGATGAAATCAATAAATAAAAATATATGGGTTTAGCTGAATGAATATATTTAATTATAATAATTGCATAATAGTTATATTGTTTACAAAACATTTGAAGTATATGCATCGAAGAAAAACAAATAGGTATCAATAATCAAATAATGGTATTGCTGGCAACATTCAATAATAAAATCACAAATAAATTTCAATGAACTTTAAATTCTAAAAGTATATAATTATAAATTTATTTATTTTTAATATTTTTAAAGAACGAAACAAAAATTGAAAAATTTTTATATATTTTATAACGTGATATAAAAGAAACAAGAAACAAAATTTTTTTTTAAATAAAGAGAAAAGAGTTTGTTTTCTTAAATTTATATTTTTTGGATTATGATTAATGAATAATTTTAATATTCTTACATTTAGTATTTTTATATATAATTTTTTTTTTATTTTTGATTCTTTGTTATTAAGAAACCACAAATACTAGTAATTAATTATTAAATTAGTAATTACTAATATTAGTAATTACGTTATTTTTATTATTTATTTCAAAAGAATTCTATGTATTTTTCTAAATTTTGCAATATGATTTCTAGCTTTTTCTGATTATAAATTTTTTTATTAAAAAAAAATTAAATTTTCAATGCTATTAATAGGGATTTAATGTTTGTAATGACAATGAATTCACTTGAAATTTTTTAAATCATTTTTTTTTGAGAATGTTATATTAATATATAGTATCTCCTCAAAAAAGTAGTTTTCTCATTTTCTATCAATATTATAAATAACATCAAATATATGTTATTGACTTATTGACCTTGAAAATGACATTTGAGAGAAAGTAGTTCGCAGAGTCTGATAAATTAAACATCAGAAATTATTATAACATGATTTTTTTATTTTCTTAAATTATTAATAATTATTACGTTCATATAATTAAATTTTTTTTATCATAAGATATCGTAACATAAGATATTGTCCGATGCTTCTTTTTTCAATACAATTTTCAATAAATTTTAATTTTGCTATGTCATGATATTTGATGAAGTTTCTTAAAATAATAAGTTTTTTATTTTATAAAATAATCGTAGAAATGATTCGAATACAGTGATTTTAATACTGATTTAATTCATATTAAATCATTTCATTTACAACTATTTATTAATATTTATGACTTTAATAAAAAATAAAAGGATTCTTTATTAGCAAAATAATTATATAATATATTTTTATATATACTATCCTCAATATAAAATAATTTAAAGAATTTGAAATTAATTTTTGAGATAAAAATATAATTTTATAATTATAGATTTTTTATATTAAATTATATTTTTATTTCAATAGCATCAATAATCTAATATTCCGATAAGAAAAGTTTATAATTAGGAAAAATTAGAAATTAATAATGTTACAAAAATTATAGAATCTATTTAAACAAAAGTGATAAACAAAACTTTTGTAAATAATGCTTCGATCTCATTTCGATTACATCGAAATAACGATTTTTAAAAATAACATTTAATCGAAGCAAATTCGATATTACGGATCACTTAAATTACGATATTGTGATTTTTTGAAATTATGTAATATAACTATATCGTATTTTTTTAATGACTTCATTTTTCTTCGAAAATTCATATAAATTGTATTTATGACTGTCACTAAATACATCCGATACATCGTTTTGCATTTTATTTTGCGAATTATGTTTTATTTTTTGAGCGACTATGAATGAACTTGAAGCGTGAATTTGATGCTAATTTTGAATTTATCCAAAAAAAAAAGTTTTGACGCTTTGAAGATCTTTTATTCATTCTATTCTTCCATCTCTTTGTACGTTATATTATGATAATAATATTTAATATGCGTAATGATAATTATATAATAATAATTCTACGAATTCTTTTTTTTTTTTTAGAATGAATATTTTAACAGATATCTGATGTATTATCAATAAAATATTTTGGCAAGTTCAAGATTTATAGCACAGTGCTTTGTAAAAACTAAAAACTATATGCTCGATCATTTAATTAAAATTATCCAAAATTCTGATGAATACAAATGAATCAATATTTCACAAAAATAACGATTGTTAACGATGTTATAAATATGGTCTGATGATACTCATACATAGTAAGATATAGTTTTCAACATTTAAATTCAAAACTAGACTGATAATAAATGCGTTTTATATATAGTCTTCAATATTTAAATTCAAAACTAGACTGAGAATAAATGCGTTTTTTGATATTGCAAAGTAATATTTCTGAAAGTTAAGAAAAATTTTAAATAATAATGAAATATTATGATTAATAAAAATTATTAAAAATACGAAGAAAATATATGTATATATTTCTATATTGCATTCAAATAACGATGCTTGAAATTATTTTACAAGTTCAGATTTGTTAGAAACTGAATGTATATTATAATGTAATCTAATGTAAACATATCTCTCGATTTACTACTGTAAAAAAAGATATATATTATTATATAATACATTTTTTTTAATTTTTACATCGATATATATATATATATATATATATATATATTATTATATATATATATATATATATATATTAATAAAACTTTAAATGAATATTTTTATTTTTTAGATGCTCATCTAATTAACGAAAACCAACGATGGTTTGTGTCCCTGTTGATTTGTAATCGCCGTTGTACAATGTCAATAATTATAAAAGAAAAATTTCTGAACTAAGATTATAATTGTAATAAAATTTTATCATATTGTCGTAATACAAAACTTATTAATGGATTAAAATAAATAAATAAATAAATAAAAAATATATATATAATAAGGAATATTGAAAAAAATATAAATATAAGGATATTAAAATCACAATCAATAAAATCAAGATCGAATTTATATGTTTCCACATAAAATACTAAAATTCTTTTAAAAGAATTTTTTTAACAAAATTTACAAGAAAAATATTTTTGTTCTTTCATTTCTTTTTCTCATTTCTTTTTTTTTTTTTTTTACATGTTATATCATGGAAATAGAATTTCATAAAATTTTTTTATTCATATGAACATTGTTAAAATGTAAATGAGTTTATATTTACTTATAATGTATTTATTTTAAAGCCATATTATTTCTTTAATCTTTATTATCTTTGAGGAATTTTACAAGTTGAATAAGATAAAAGAAATTATAAAAGAAAGATATTAATTGTCAAATATAGACAAGAAATTAATGTATAATATAAAGTGCAATCATATATTTCGTGTAAACTTATTATATTATTATTATTATAATTATAACGAATTCTTATAATAAAAACCATATTGTTCAACATATTCTTCAAATTACAAGGTACGTTTGATACATAGCGATATGTAGAATTCTGTAATTTTGTAATATTATTTAACGTAGAGAAAAACTAGATAGTCTCAGATAGTGGATATCTATAAATATTATTAATATATTAATCTAAAAATAAGTTTAGAAATAATTGCAAACAATTTCGTGAAAAAATACAATGTTAAAAAATATTTTAATCAAAACGAACAAGAAATATAATTATATTCGAGAAATTTTTCTACGAATAATATAATACGGTAAATATAAAAGATTGCAAAATATTGTACTTTAAGATTGCATATTAATACATTAAATTGCACAATCTGGGTGGCCAATACTAATTAATAAAACGAAAAATTACACGATCAAAAAATAACTCATGCAGTAATCTAATTATTTTTTGGACTGTATGGCACGTGGCACCGTCTTGTTGAAACCATGTATCATCCATATCCATATCTTGCAAGGCACAAAAAAACTGGATTATCGTGTTGCGATAGCGAATACCTCTTATTGCCTGGCACATTTTCAAAGGAAAATGATTCGATGATGCCTCCAATCCAAAATCCGCACCAAATAGTGACACGTTTTGGATGCATTTGTTTCTTAACTCGTGGATTTTTTGAGTACTTAAAATGCGACAATTCTGTCATTATCGATCAAAGATAATTTTGTTCGAACTAGCTGTCAAACCTTTATTATTTTGAAAATATTGTTCAATAATGAAAACACGTTGTTTTTTCGTATAGCGAAATTTTTCATTTTTAATAATCTTAAACTATCAGTTATATCGCTGTCTTTTTTTTTTCGTTGGCAACACTTTATCGCACAAATGGCATAAAATTCAAATTTTGCGTGAATTTTGGAACATCCTTTATTAAAATATGATAGCGTTATTATTATTTGTTTATGTAAGCACAGAGTTTAGTATAATATATGATATTTTTTCTCCAAATTTATTTAAGAAATAAATATTTCGCATATATATATTCTTATGTCTGTTTTTCGAAAGAAAACTTTCATTAATTTAATTTATAGATTATCTTTTTTGTATTGTATTTAAAATTATCTAAAATTACTCTTTCTTCTCTATTAATATTTTTTTGATTTAATAAAAATGATAATATTATTATCATTGATGATAATGATATATTATTATTATATTATTATACTAATGTTTTTTTTCCTTTTTTATCTTTTAAAGGCATATTCATTTTGAAATTTTTAAACTTTTAGGTAATAATCAAACATATACACACACGCACACACATACATATATGTATATATATATATATAATATATATATATATATATCAAATCTTATTAAATTTAATTATATATTTATATAAATTTAATTATATATAATTTTCTTTATTACATACACTTGTACACTTTAAAACACATATTTAACATTTTAACATTATCTTGTTAGAAGCGTTAAATAGAACGTCAAAAAAATTATAAGGTATTTAATTTAAAGATATAATATATCTTCTATATTCTACAAAAATTATTTTTATAAAATTATTTTTATAAAATACTACTATACTAATTTCTATCGCGAAGTAACGTTATATTTTTTATATTTTTTATATTATATACAGAATATATAGATACATATGTGTTTGTAATGTTAATATTTTATAATTAAAAATAATCGCATATTTGCTTCGAGAATTGGATACTTGCTACTTAGATAATTCCATTAGTAACGAAATAAGATCTATATTAATATATCAATTATATTAAATTTATTATCTACATTAATATAATTATGTTAAAATTTATTTTGATTTACTTTTATGAAAGATTATTCCTATATATTTTCTATATATTATTGAATTCTGCATATAAAGAATATGAAAAATTATTTGTCATTTTAATTATTGGTTTGATATTTGATCATTGGTCTTGAGACATAATTTTGCATTTTCAGTGGAACAATCGTTAAAAAAAATTATCAAAATTGAATCATAAAATTGGAGTACAATTTTCAAAATCAAGTACTTTTTTATCCTATTATATAATATGCATCACGAAAAGATTAAAAAAAATCACAACGTGATTTTTAATTAATCACAAACGTTTTTTTTAAGTTCTACGTTTTTTTTTAAATTCATTTTATTTATAGAATATCTCTTTTTTTATAAATTGTTCATTTATAAAAATAATATTTTTTTTTATATAAATGTTATTTTTTTCGATATATTTTTTTTAATGAAATTATTTAATTTTTAGAATTTTCAAATCTGTTTATTGATACTATTTATAATTAAATGCTATATTCAATTGAAAAAAAATTTTCTATGCTCGTATTATAATACATTAAAAGATTGCTACATGCAAGATTGCACAAACGAAAACGTAGTTTTAATTATTAAAAGAAAATACGTACCATGCATTGTTATTATCTTTTTCTATTTTATTTATCTTTTTTTTTTTTTTGCTTCCAGATTTTATATTTTTTCTTTTACAAAAATAGTATTAGCTCGATCTATTAACGAATTTTCTTTTATTGGATTAGAACTATCTAATCTTCTATCTATATAATCTCCTATATTATATAAAAATATGGCAATTATTTGTTTGAGATAATTCAATCTTCTACGATATTCGTTTATTAACTTTTCTTTAATTAGATTTAACATTAAAGAAATTTTTAATTTTTTGTAAATTAATAGACTCTGTTTTTAAAAACATTTATTAAATAATTATAAGATTCTGATAAATTATAGAATATTATCGTGAAAAAAAGATATCTGTTAATAATTTCTTCAATTACTTCTAACTAATTATATAAGTCAATTATATTTTTTTATATTTCCGAGAGTTTTAGATTGTGAATATTTTTAAACAAAATAACAAATCTTATATTGATAGATTTTTAATGTAATCTTGCAATACAATCTCAACATCTTTTGCTTTGTTGCCTATGAAAATATACACAATCTTTCACCAATAAACTGTTATTTTAATTTTGCTATTTTTGATTAGGGTTTTCTATTCATTTTAATATCTGTAATCGATTTTGATTAATGAAATCTTATACTATTTTTTATTTAATAACAATTCTATGTTATAATCTATGATTGGTAATTGTTATTTAATTTAGAAACTATACATGCTACTTCCATGTTCGTCTAGAGTTTTCTTTGAAATTTATAATTTTTTATATATTTCTTGAATTGTATACTATATAATAATAATATAATATATGAAATTGAATTTTAATTAAACATTTTATCGAGTTCCATGTTTATAATCTGTTAAAAATTAAAGATTCTTATATATACTAAATATTCTTCTTTAATCTTCTTATTTTCTGTTTTTTATGTATATATGTGTAGATCGACGAATGGTATTTACAAAAACAAATAGAATAACAAAGGTAATTCTCTCACATTAATTTCTTTTTTTTTTCATAATTACACAATATATATATTTTTCATAATTCATATATTGGATGACATTGTCGATATATTTAATTCTTTACTTTAAAATATATGACATTAAAATGTGACTCTATATTTGATATAATATTGTATTATTTAAAAACTTTTTTAAATTATTGTATTATAATCTGTTTTATAATTTTCCTATCATTTTTAATGAAATTTGAAATATAGAAATAAACGATACACTTTGTGCGCAATTTTAATATAAATAAATAGCAATATAATAATAATACAATAATCAATAATAATATTTTGAGAATATATCGTGAATATCAATAATAATAACAAAAATATTAATTATTATATCTTTATAAAATTTGATTTGCCCATTTTTCTTTTTATAAATTAAAGACTACTACATTTTATTTTTGATTTCATTTTCAACAATCTCATTTTTACTCATATCAATTTAAAAAAATTCGAAGAACAATTATCACAAACTATATCCATCAGTATAGCGAAAATAAGTGAATTTTCGAACATTTTAAGCATTCATTTTATTTCACATCAGAGTCCAAAAGAATCCATTATTATATTATATCATATGAACATATATTGAGATTCTTCTCTCTATACTCAATACAAAACGATATTTTTTATTAACGAAACTAAGCTATAATACATTGCGTTTTTTTTTTACTTTTTAGTCAATTCATTAATACTTAATATTTAATGTTTATTATAATTTATTTTATTTATTAATTATTATTATTATTTAATGTTTATTAATAATTTTGACAAATAATTAGATTAAGAGTCATACAATGATTTATTTATAGATTTAATTTAATAAAATGTTATACAATACAGTATGTTATACAATAACGAATATTGTATAATTTGCAATAACTTATTTGCAATAATTTTTTTTTAAATAATAAATTGCTACTATATAATACATTGCATTTTACATTATATTAAAATTCTAATGACAGAATAGTATATATAAAATAATATAAGGCTATTATTTCGTTGAATAGTTCTGTTACAAAAACAATATGCTAAATATCGTGAATCAAGTTGAACATATTTAATTCTATTATTGCGCTGTTTCATTTTATTTAATGTATATTTAGGTTAAAATAATTTGTTAACTAACAATAAGCTTTATCGAATGGTTATATAAAAATTTTTTTATTATTTTGATATTTACAATGTATTGTCGTAAAGTATTTTACATTTTTATAAATATTTTATATATTTTTACATATTTAGATTTTCCTTGTCTTTTAATTCTTATTCTATAAAAAAATGCTATTAGAATGTGTTAAGAAATATCAGATCTTGCACTTTATTATATATTTTTGTGTCTTATGATATTATATAATAAATTATATAGAATATATTAATATTCTATAGTTTTTCATAATATTTGTGTATTCAAATAAATTATTTTTTTATTCTAATTTTATTTAGAATATTTATTTTAATTTTAATTGTTTGAATGTTTTTTTTTAGATATTATTTTTATACATTATAAAGAATATTATAAAAATATCTAAAATTATTTTCAATGGATTATATTTTTATATTGAAAAGAGAGAAAAATAAAGTAAAATTAATAAAATTAAAATAAATGTCTCACAGACTAATAATAAATTCTATAATGATACTGTAAGATAAATTACTAAAACAAATGATAACTTCTAAAATACAAAAAACAAATCAAAACATAATCAATGAAAGAAATAAATAAGTAGATAAAGCATAATGAAAAATATAATTTAATCAAATCTTATAAATTATGCAAAAAAAAAAGTATCTACCGATTATACTATAAAATAACATAATAATACAGTAACATATAGTAGCTATATGAAATAATCCTAAAATAAATTTCGACTTCAAAGATTTCATTGATCAAAAATACATAAGAAAAAAAAAAAAAGAATGCATGAACTAAATACAAAATGTAAAAAAAATATTGAATATCAATAAGTACAATTTACAGATACATAATCACAATTTAATTTAAGATTCTTAAAGTATTCATTCTCTATAACCTTTTCCCATTTTCCCTTTTCATAAATTATAAATTCGAAAAATGACAGCTACTTATTGGTTATGAAGTCATACATTTTCGAATATCTTCTTCCCCGAATTGAAGTGCTTCCGACGATTGGTGTTATAGACTCCGAAAAAAATAATATAATTTGACGGGGTCAGGATTGGAGAATGCATACCATGTGGCAGGATTTCTCATTCCATCACATAAATAGTGTCCCGCGTTTTTTTGCAATGTGTGGTCGAACATTATCGTGTTGCAAAATCACGTGTCTTATTCCTTATCCAGTAAATGGCTATTTTGCTCTAGGTGGTCATATAAATTCATTAATTGATTTTAATAATATTATTAAAATTGTTGTCCTTCCAAGTAGAAGCAGTTCATAATAGATGATTCCTCAGAGATTCACACAGACAGCAAAACTTTTTGCAATTAAGTTCGGTTTTGTCATTGAAATCGACGATTCCTCGGGATTAACTATGATTTCTATTATTTGATATTGTCATATAAGATCTTTTTTATCACCAATAGCAATTTTGTGCAGAAAACTTTTCCTTTTATTTCGAAAGCAAAACAACAGAAATCTGGAATCTGTTTTTCTTATTCATTTCGTTTAATTCATGTGGAACTCATCGCTCTAACTTTTGAATCTTATTCAATTGTTTCATCGAATAGATATTGTTTGTCTGGTGACTTCCTATCTTTCTGCCAATTTTTCTTGCGTTTAAATCGGATTTTCGTTAAATAATTCCTCTAACTCACCGTTATCAAACTTTTTCGGTGCATCTGAACGATCGTCTTCTTTCAAATTAAAATTTTCGGCATTGAATGGAATATTTTTAATATTCTTTGGTATCACTTTTTCTATGTTTTATAAAATACAGCATTCTCTCCCAGTACCGCCACATAAACTGACGAAAATGATGCTTCTCGCCTCTCGTCATATTGTTTGATTGGATTGTTACAAGACTGGAAACTCTTAAAGCGCTCATTAAGACTCTTCTTAAAAACAAAGAAACGTTTTTTTAGATAGTACCACAACGGGAAGTAATTCGAATTCAGTCAGGTATGATTATAAAAAAAAAGGAGAAGAAATTTATTTGCATACCTAATATTAATTAATAAATTTGTAATTGTATTTAAATTAATTATATTTAATAAATTTGTATTATGATTCATATCATCGATTAATATTTTGTAATATTATTGTTTATGATGATTGCAGAAAAACATCTATCAAAATACAAATAGAATAAGAAAGTTAATCTCTAAATAGCCAACAATAATATATTTATATATTCAAATATAACGATTGTGTTTTGGAAGCTATAATTTAATTGACCATAATATGTATTTTTTTTTCTTTTTTTATTGATCTTTTAGTCATTATTGATATATGTTAAAATATTACGACTCAAAAAATTATATTTCAACTATAACGTTTTAACTACAACAATATATATATATCTTGATTTTTAATCTTTATTCTATAAATTGAATATTCATATTCGAATATCCTTGAATATCAAACTTTACAGTTTATATATATTTTAAATTTTATCAGTTTTATATATATATATATATATATATATATATATATATATTATAACAATATATATATATATATATTGTTATAATAATTATATATTCAAATACATTTGTTTAAATCTTATTTAGAATGTTTATTTTATTTTTTGATCTTGTTTGAATGTTCTTTTTCTTTGTTTAGAATATTAGAAAATGCTATACAAATATTTTTTCAAATTTTTTCAAAGATATTTTCATAGCAAAACATATCAAATATAAATTATTCCCGTTAACAATTTAGGAAGTAAAAATATTTTATATAGAGAATAAAAATTAAAAATAAATAATAATTTCAGGTGCAATAATTTTCATTACAAGTTCTTCTTCATCCTTTAAAATTTATTACTGGTGGTTACATTCTTAATAATAAGTTATCAATAATGGTGAATTGAATGAATGTATAATTTAATTATTTATTTATGATTTTAATCTCTTTTTTTGGTAATATAATAACTTCTATTATTGTATTAATACAAATAAGTTCGTTGCTAAAAGAATACTTAATGAAAAAGAATGATGAAAAATGAAATTTTTTCAAGTAATCGGTTTTATATTTAAGACGCATTGTATATAATTGTATCTTCTATTTACTTTCTTTTATTAGAACTCTATTATTTAGCTTATGTTATATCGTATAACAATTTATTGTGATCCACAGACAGATCAATAACTATCAATTTTTAAATATGATCATATCTATTTCTTTTAGCGGAATCGTTAATTATAAAATGAAAATCTGAATTTAAATAAAGTTCGCATTCGAAATTAAAAAAGAATAACTTGGATTTTTCATTCTAGGAAATTAAAATAAGTCTAATAATCAAGCTATTATTAAAATTAAAACTATTATATAACTTATTTTAGTACAATAAATTTATATTTTATTATTATTAAATTTATTCTTAAAAACATTGGGAAAAAAGGATGTGAGAAAAATTAAAAAATAAAGTATAAAATAATTCTTGAGCGAATTTGAAAATATCTAAAGTTGTAATGATTGCATGATTGTAATGATTGCAATATTAGTTTCATATTTCATATTTATTATGCATTCAAAAAATATCTAAAATAAATGTCTAAAATATTTAAAAATTATCGAAATTAATGATATATTTTTTTATAATTATTTTTAATACAGTTTGATAAATTAAATATATTTTAATTTTAAAAAATTATTTTATTATTATTTTTTAAATTATAATATACATAAAATTATTTTATAAATATTATTTTATATATATTATTTTATATATATTATTTTATATATATATATTATTTTATTATTATTTTATTATATAACATTACTAAGAAACAAACAAATAAACGAATATTCAATATTTACAAAAAGTAAATGTTCAATGCTTTTAAAAAACTACATTCTGTGATGGTGATGCTACTTAAGAACTATTTTAGTAAATATATATTTACTATCAACAAAATTTAGGAACAAAATTATAATATAAGAGAAAAATACAATTGATAATTTTACATATAATAAATAAATAAATATATATATATATAGATTATATATATATATATAGATATATATAGAGATATATATATATATATATAGAAATCAAACTAAAAGGAAATTTACATAATTTATATAATTTGTAATTTAAAAATATAGAATGATATATTTTTATATACAGATTCCATATAAATGTTAAAAATTTTTGAACTCATAGAATATTAACATCAAATTTCTCTATTTTTGAATATTTTTTTATTTAAAGCAAAACATTTTTTTTAATTTTTTAAAATATTTTATTATCACATGATATTCGAAATGCATAAATTTGAAATTTGTTTTTATTGTAGAATTAAAATATATATTGGTAAAAAGTAATTTATTATTTTTAATAAAATTTATTTTTATTTATGAACAGAAAATTGATAAATACTTTTTATATGTTTTTAAAAATAAATAAATATTAAAATATAAATATATAAATAAATATATATAAAATAAAAAAATATTCTTAAAGAATATCTATAAAATTAAGATCATGCGGATATTGAGTAGACAAATGAAACGAGATATATTTAGACACATTATATCATATTTTTTTTTCTTGAATTGTGATAACAATTCTTCTTGCACACATAATAATTAAAAAAAATTATTTTTATATATACTTTATATATATATTTAAAATAATATTTTGTTGAATATAAATAGAATGGAAAAAAAATAAATTATATATATAAATATATATTATATATATATATATTATATTATTCAATAAAGTTAATTGGCGGTAAGAAAAAATTTGTATTTTGTTTTATTCCAAAAACGGACAGAACTTTCCGGTAGACCTAATATATATTGAAATTATATATGTATTTTTTTTAATCATTATAAATCCAGCAAAACGTATAATAAATCTGATAAAATATAAAATATATCATATATATATATAAATGTATCATTGGATCAAATGAATATTTCGCTAGATATGTAAATATAAACTAATTTATTGTCTCAAGATTAACATTTCTATGAAATAGAAATTAGATGAATAAAAAACAATTGAATAAAAAAAATTTGATTTCGAATGTCAAGATCAACGTCATTTTTGTATATATTTTTATTTTTAAATTTTCATCGATTCAGAGATATCACACTTTTTGTGTTCATGCAATGGTCTGTAGATTTATTTTTTAATTGTATACTATGTACAATAAGAAAAAAGCTGTAAAAATTATTTTATAATTCTGCATTAAAAAACTAAATGGTTATACAAAATTCAAATTTCTTACATTAACTTGTCATTCTAAATGATAATTCTGTGAAACAGCATTTTGACACAAAAACAACTCAAACAACTCGGACGTAAACAAACATTGAATAAATAATAAATCATTGAATAAACAAAATTTTTGAGTTGTAGCAAATCAATAAAATGATAGATCTTTTTACTTTAATGCTAAACAAATAATAATAAAATAATAAATATGCTAAACAAATAATAATAAAATAATAATAATAAAATAATAATAAATAAGAATGGATATATATATATATACAATTTGAAACGCAATTGGTTATAGAAAAAAATTTTGGAATTAAAAATCTCTTTACACATCAATAAAACCAATAATCTAAAGCCTATTTCAAAAACTTATTACTAAAATTTGTATAAAAATGAATACAATTAAAATTGTAAAAAATTCATCATAAATATAGAAATTACATAAAAATTCCATTTTATAATAGGATATTATACGATATAATATTATACGATTAATAATATTAAACAAACTATGGTACGATAAAAAAAATTCATTGCAAAAATATGGAATTAAATATCTTTTGGCATCAATCTAATCAATAATAAAATTTTTGAAGAACTTCTACTAAAAGCGATAAGAATGTTAATAGCCTTTGTCGTAATAAGGATCAAACAATTTTCTCGTTAAATGATTTAATATAATAACAAGTCTTTATTATCTAAATCATTAAATCAAATCTAAATCAAAAAAAGATTCATTTATTTTTAATTTATAGATTGATCAGTTGATAAATTGAAATAAACTGGAAAAATAAAACTACTAGGAAAAATTATATTACTTAATAAAATAAAGAAGATATCGAAGAAAAGAAATATAATACATCTCATCAATTTGGAACAAATGCAACAATTGACTAAATTCATTGAATGCTATAAAATCATTTTTGATTCTAAACAAAAGAAATATACTGTTCTTTTTCTAAAGATTGAAAATCGTTTGGTAAAATTTGGTATGAAAATTCTATAAAAATTATAATTTCTATAAAAATCAAACAAAATTTTCTTACACCTTACGTCATTGGCGTAATTACGTCTTTTGAAATCATATTTAAAAATTTAATAAAAATTCACAATTTGAATTCAAACGTCATCAATATTAAAACAAAATTTCTATAGGGCAATAATTTCTAAAATATATACTATATATAGCTGATTTTTCTACAATAAAAGAAATTATATTATCTATATTTTCTAACAACATGGTCAACAATAATAATACAATAATTAACAAGCATCTCGAAACAAGCATTTTGTCTTTTAAAAATTGAACAGTTAAAAATATGGAAAATAAAATTAATGAATGTAGATATATTATATTCATCTTCTAAAAAGCTAAAAATAACAAAAATATATAATAATGATTCATCTGTACTTCTAAACAGTATCATTTCTCAAACCAAAGTATTAAAGCATATATATTTGAATTCATATTTATGGAAAATAAACTTTTTTTTATAAATCAAAAGCCATATAAATAAACTGGAATATTGCAATCTTTAATTTCTCCAATTATATTTAGAACTGTATTGCACAAAAATGCAGAATATGTAAATAAAAATGAAATACATAAAAATCTCATGGTTAATTTTAAAGAAATAAAATATTTAAATGATAAATACTAAACAATATTAAAAATTATCCAAACAATTTGACTATAAATCTATATTTAGAAATTTTATCAGACTTCGTAGGAAATCATTTTTATAGCAATAGATATATTTAGAATAAAAATGTATTTTTAAATATCCTAAATCTAATAGTTTTTTAAAGATAAAGTAATTTTTTTCAAGTAAAAATCTATTCCAATAACTTTTAAAATGCAAGAAATAAATTCTAAATCATAATCAACGAATAAATAACTGGATAAAGTATAATCAAAAATATAACTTAATTAGATCACACAGAATCAGGTAATAAATGTAAAGAAAAATCATAAAAAAAAGTCTGATTTATTGATTACATTAAAAATATTACAATATATTACAATATTAAAAAGATTACAAAATAATGATATAATAATATGATATTATATCGTAATTATATGAAGATATATGATAGAAGGACAAATCATGAATTTAAATTTAAAAGTGAAATAAGAGAAAAGAAAGACATAAACTAGATGCAAAAAAAATATATATATATCCATTACATTATATTGATCAAAATATTTTATATAAAATGAAGCTTTTATATAAAATTTTTATAAAGAAAGAAACTCTTAAAAAATATTAAAAATTCTTATTAACAAAAAGTTATTAATTAAAAGTTATAAATAAAAGATATAAATGATATTATAAAGATATAAAAGTAAAACTATTCAGATATTGAATAGATGGTACAAGATCATGTTGCAAGAACAATGCCGTTTTTGAGAGAAGAATTTGAACGATTTTTCGTTTAGTATATTTAGAAACAACTTAGTATAATACGTAGATTATCATGCCACATTCGGGTAACGCTTATTACACTACTTATGAAGAATCTTTGTAGACATTTGGAAAAATATTCCATAGAATATATTAAAACTATTATATTATTTATTATATATTATTTATTATATTTATAATTAAATAATTTATTAAAAAAATTATTTATTAACAAATTATTTATAAAAATAATAAAAAAATAATTTATTTTTTATTTTTTATTATTAATAAAAAAATTATTTTGAATGTAAAATTTTAAAACATTCTATACAAAGCTGAAGTTGATCCAGATAATTTGAACAAAAAATTGTCTTTTTTATTTTATTATTTATTAAATTCCTTCGTGCGTTTGAACAGTCTTTTGTCTAAATAACATAATTTGCATGCATATCTAATATTTATACTAGAATTATTATTTTTCCGAACGGCGATATTATGTTGATTTCGTTGGAAGTTTTGACAAGGTTTTGATATATTTTCAGATAATTCTAGTAATTTTGTAGCTAATAATTCTCTAAATTCTCTAAAATCTTCTAATTTTTATATTTTTTTGTTCCAATTTTGTAAATTATTAAAGCATTTACAACTGAAATTCTAAAAAAAGTTGAATATCAAGTTTTCGATATAATTTGATCCCTTTTCTAATTGCAGTAGCATAAGAAACTATTATCAATAGAATTACTATTATCAATATTTCTATTGCGAATGTGAACAGTAATGATGGAAATAAGTGATGCGAGACATCATTCTTCTAACCATCAACGCGAATCGTATTACTAAAATATCGGCAGAAGTACTGGAGTACAGTGGCGCGCGTGGTCTGAACGAGATTTCATTAGAAACATGTGTGGCAGTCGACGTGGTAGCTAGAGTGTCAACCTGATCTTTAGATCTAGAGATGATATTTTCTATCCATGCCAATCTCAATAACAAGCATTTATTATTTGAGGAAAATTATTATAAAAACTTGATTACTTTCCTGGGAAACAGTGGTCTTTGAATGGCGTGTCCTTCAGTTTTATTCTAGGAATTTTTCATAGATTAGAAGTTCAGGAGACTAATCCATAGTGTAATTGATTGCTTATGTACCCTATTAAAGACTCGCGAACTTATAAGATGAACATAGAGGAAGCTTTAAAAGATAGTCTTTTGGGAGAATTTTTTGAACTTCAGAACTTTTAGAATCTTCTAACCGTCAAAATTTTTAAAACCTTTTAACCTTCAAGAACTTTTTGAACTTAAAACTCTTTCAAACTTGTAACCTCGAACTTTACTAATTACGTGAATCTTCATTAACATATAGACTTTGCTTTTGATCGTCTTATATAGAATTTAATAGAATTTATTAATAGCGAATTTTGTAATTAATCACAATTAATACATTATAATTATTTGATTTTATTACTATATACCATTATATAGTTTCAGATTAGAACTAACAAGTACTGTATTCTTCATTTTAATCTACATTAATAAATAAGTAAAATGGCATGTGCATTCTTAAAGAAATAATAACATATAATTATAAATATAGTTCCAGATAATATGACGATTATCTTTAATCGCATTTATAAATATGAAGTAGATTATACAATATACAAATCCATTCATTTTATAGTTTACAATAATATGTTGTGTTTTAGAAGAAACATAAAAAAAATTGTTAATTATTAAAAAAAGTGAGAAACTCTTTATTTAATAAATAAGTATCATTTTTTATTAAAATATATAATTTTTATCAGAATAAATATAACTATTTATTTTATCAGAATAAGTATAACTATTTACTTCATATAACTATTTATTTATTACTATTACTATTTATTTATTTATGAACAGAGTTAAGAAAAATATGAAAACTAAGTGAAAAAATATATATCTAAAAATATATTTCTAGAATTTTTCGTTATATAAGTAATTTACATAAAATAATTTTTTTTTTTACAATAATAATTATAAGGAAATTCTGTTCATTTTATTAAAAAGATCAGTGATCAAGTTTCACCGATAGTTTTAGAAATTGATTCATTTTTTTTTATTATTGTATTAATTTATAGAGAATTCGACATAATTTAAAAAAAAAATTTCACTATAAATGAATTTGGAAATTTATTTATCTTTAAAATTCTATTTATACTTGACACATTTTTTATAAAATAATAAAATTTATAAAAATCTATCCCAAATTTTATATGATTATTTTATTATGTTATATTGTGAATTTTTTATAAATATATTTTATAATATTTATATTTTATATAATATTTTTTATTATAAATATAAATAATTATATATAATTTATAATATAATTTTTTATTATAAATATAATTTTTTTATAATAATTATATTTTATATAATATTTTATATAATTATCATAGAAATAAAATTATAAAATTATAATTTATATAATATAATTATATAATTTTATAAAAATTTCGTAAAGGATAATGTTATTTTATTTAACACAATTTTAATATATATTATACTTTTAGAATACACAATAATTAATGCAATTAAAAATTTATTATGGACACCAAAAAGCCAATATGTTTCGATAATACGTATCATTGTTGTTAATGAAATATTTTTTTTACGAGTATTTAAATGAAAAAAAAGATTACAATATAGCTAGAGTATATTGATATATGCTGATGTATACATAATTTTATATGCTGTATTTTTGAATATAGCAATTAACACAAGTTATAAAAATTGGCCTGCATATCAAAAGATTAGTTATAAACAGACATCATATATTAGTATTATATATTGTATAGTAATTTTAGTATAGTGATTTTTATAATTTTTGAAATTCTGAATACAAAAGTAAGTAAAATAACATACATTATTATAAAATTAATTTAATTATAAAATTAACATTATTATATAAAATTAAAATAATTATAAAATATTTAAACAGAATAAAAGTATTAGAGGAAAACTTTTATTTCTTTATAAAGTAATGTTCAATTTAATGTCACAATTTTTATCAATTTTAATGTTTATAGCTATTTCTACTAATGTTTAGAAATAGAATCAAAATCAAATTTGTGAAATAAAATAAATTGTTAAACTTTGATCTTTAAATTGATTCTTTATCAGACTTATATGCTTTTCTTCTCTTTCATTTAAATTGAAAAGTAAAATTTTGCAAAGTAAAATTTATCCAAATTTGCTTTTGTATGTATTATTAGTATGCAGATATATAATAAACATTGCTATTTTTAGTTTTAATTATAAATTATTACGTTAACACATCAGAATTCTTTTTAGAAATATGCTGTATTTATAGTGATATTATTAATGAGAAATTTTTGAAGTATTCTTTTAAATAATATTCTTAATTACTAAATTTTTAATTCTTAAAAAACACAATATTATCGAATATGTTATATTTCATAAAAAGATTTTCTTGCTTTTTAATTTGATTTTTATTATAGAAAGAATAAAAATTTTTAACTTTTTTTAAATTTAATAATTACTCGATTTAGTTTTTTAACTTAATAATTGCTCGAAATATATGCAAAAAAAAATTGTTATTATAAAAAGTTGTTAGCATAGAATTTTTGTACACACACACACGCACGCGTATGTGTGTGCAAAATATAACAAATTACTAAGAAATGACAAAATAAAATATGAAACAATCAAATTGCAATGATAAATTGTAATAAGAGATATAATATTTATAATATGTATTATAATATATATATATTATAATATATATATATATATATATATATATATATATATATATATATATTATAATTGTAATAATAGATATTAATAGATATAATGCTGATATTGCTATCATTATTCTCATAACTATTTAAAGAGGTTAATGTTTGTTTTTATAAAACAATAGTAATTGTTTTTACCAAAAATCGAAATAAAATTTCTTTGTCGATATTTCAAAAAAAAAAGCATTTAAAAATATCAAATAATTTTCAGAAAGAAAATTTTTCAAATTATTTTTCAAATTATTAATTTATCAAATTGTTTTATAAATTCAAACATTAATCTCATCAAACATTTACGAGAATAGGTTTTCTTGATCATAAATATTTTCTATTAATATAATATATTGGATGATATTACTAAAAGTCTCTTAAAATTTTAAGATAGTACATTTTAATAATAATAAATATCGTAATATCGTAAATAATTGTATATCGGTACCGTATTTGATTAAATTTTTTAGTAAGAAATTCAGTTTTTATCTACTATATTATTGAATGAAACATTATTAATTAACATTATTAAACAATATTAATTTTAAACAAAGATTTTACTTCATTTCAAATATAATGAAATATATGTTGATATTATTGTTACTCAAAAAATTTTATACTCAAGTTAATATTCAAGATCAAATTATAAATTTAAAAAATGATCTTTATTAATTATAGTTTTGAATGATCAACAACATAAATATAGTAAACATATAAAAAAATTGATTATCATCACGATATAATAACACAAACCAATCATTTTTAGCCAGAAGAAGTTAATTGCTATGCTAATGAAATTATTATATTATGTGTTGTTAGTATATAATAATATATCATATTGTACTAATACTAATAATAAATTATATTATATTATTTATATTAAAAATGTTTATTGAATACATTCTGTAAGTTGAAAATAATAGCAAATGTATAAATTTTTACAATTGTAGATATTAATAAAATATAATTTAATATAGATCTCGTCTGAGATATTTTTTATCTAAAATTTTGCTAGTTTTTTTTTGATTTACAAAAATTAAAAAAAAAATCAGGTAGATAAAATTTTAATATATAATTATTTAAAATTATTTGGAATCGAGAAAAATTATAGTTTAGTCAAAATCTTCTTAATTGCACAAAAATTATTTTCAGTATAATAACGATAAATATTATTTTGTCAAATTATTATTGGTGTATTAATAACTATGAACGAGAATTTCAATTTTTAAATATTTTTATATATATAACAACAATAATATGTTTGGGAATTTTTACCTTCAATATATTTGTAAGATATATTATTTAAAGAAATTTGTAAACTTAAAATTATTGAAGAAAAAGGTATATAATATATATGTTTGATAAAATATTCTTTCTTAGCAGGATGTTTCCATTCATGTTTCCATTCATTTTCAATATAAACTACTTTAAAAGAATTTAGAGTTTTTGACATCTGAACTTATTTACATTTTTATTTCAATAACAATAATTGATATAAATTGTGCTTATAATTGAATGAATGTAAGTAATATTATATTTTGCAAATTGTGTTTTATATTTTGTGATCAAAAAAATGAACGGAAATAAAAATCCAATATGCATAAATATTGATTTTAAATCTTGATAAAAATAAAAGCATTGATAGATATCAGACCTAATCTAATAGATTATTAGTAAGATATTTTGGCAAGTCTAAAATATATGGTATAGTTTTCTCTATTGAATTCGAAAATGATTCATAAAAATTAATTTCAAAAAATTACATATTCGATCAACTAAGTAAAATTACGTTTTCGGAATTCTGATGAATAAAAATTTTAGAAAATGGATTTTCGCAAAAATAGCGAAAATTATATATCATACATCAATATATCTTAGCAATATTTATGATATAATTTAAAAAATAAGTAATTTAAAAAGTTTTAACACTTGAATTTATTTGAAATTAAATGAATATGAAATCACGTCTCAGTCAATCAATGTGTCACTTTCTGAGTAATAGTAACAATAAATATTTTAGTCAGAGAAATATTTTAATTAGAAAAAGATATTGATAAAAATATTTTAGCTAAAAAGAAGTATGTATATATTTCTATATTGATAAATTATTAATATTTTTTTTAATTTTATACATATTTAAAAATTAAATAAAATTTTTACGATAATAAATTTTTATTATTAATTGAAATGCTCATTCAAATAGCGAAAACCAACAATGGTTTATATAATTTACAGTCGCTAATAATTTATAAAAAAAACTTTATAAATAAAGAAATAAAAAAATTTCTGAAATTGAAGTAAAATTTTAATGCATACAATTTTATTATGTTATCATAATAATTTATAATAGTATTTATTATATTTATTATATTTAGATTAAAGAAATATGAGCAAACGAGGCATAAGTGAAACAAGAGCGAGAAGATAATTTGGATCAAATTACTGATATTTATAGTCATTTGCTCAATCAAAAAAAAGAAAAATTTATTGAATATAAGAATTAAAAATACAATAACACATTGAGTTTATTAATTGGGCAATGAAAACAATATATAAAAATGTATATAACATATATAAAAATGTACGGGTTTAGCTGAATGAATATATTTGATTATACGTAATTGTACGTATTTGTTTATAAAACATTTGAAATATAAACATTTGAAGAAAAAAAATAGATAGCAAATAGATAGCACTGAAATAGTGGTATTGGTGGCAACATTGAATAATAAAACCACAAATAAAATTTTAGTAAATTTTAAATTCTATAATAGGGTTATATTTTTTTATAAATGCAGTTCTAGAAAAGAACATTCTCTTTTTTCATATTTATAAGAAAACAAATTTTTTTTCTTTATTTGTTTTTTTTTATTTTTCTTGCATATTACATTATGAAAATATATAGAAATTCTTCAATCTTTATTTTTTATTCTTGTGAAAATTGTAAAAATATGAATGTTCGCACCCGCAATAGTAATATTGTATTGGTTTTGATGGATGCAATAGTTGGATGGATGCTTATCGAATGTTTGTCGATAGATTCTGTAATAATTCTGTAATAAAATGGTATATTTTTTAAAGATGAGTGATTACTCGTGCGGAACACGTATCTATTAGGAAGCAGGATCTTTCATAATGTCGCAGCAGATAATCGTATCCGATCAAAGCACGATGTGTTTATGAACTATCATTGGAGCATGCCAATAAGCAATACTGTCGTGGCCGATTTACGATATCCAAATTCGATGAAATTGGCTTGAATAATTTATATACAAAAATCTCATGATAAACAGGAATCTCGCTTCTCTCAGATCGGCGCATCTCTTTTATAAATTCCTTAAACTAGAACAATATTATTTGTATTTGAATGGGCCGCGTCTGGAATATATCATCATTCAACTGGTCTGAAATACGTTAGAAATATACAATTATAAGAGTCAGTTAAATTCTCAAATCAGTCTTATCAGATAACACCGTTCTTTGCTTAAGCTTAAAAAAGAAACATTAAGAACAAAAAGTTTGAATATGAAAAATGAAGAAGCTATTTATAAATTTTGCGAATAATAAATTCTTGAGAACAATGGATAAATTTATGATCATTTACAATATTGTATTTCAATATCATATTACTTGAATTTTTAAAGAATTTTAGAAGATAAATTATAAAATGAACAAGATTATGAAAGAAGTATATCAATTCTCAAATATAAATAAAATTAATACAAAATATAAGATGCAATTATGTATTCCACATACATTCATAATTGTAATGGACTTTTATAATAGAGATCATTTTATTCAATATGTTCTACAAGTTACAAGATTTGATTTCAATAGATATTTCAATAGATATAGAATTCTATAGTTTTCTAATATTACATAATTTAGTACACAGAAAAATCGGGTAGCCTCAGATAGTGAATAACTTAGGATATTTTTAAGGTATTGATTATCTATGTTTAAAAAAAATTATAAATTAATAATGACATTCATATCAAAGTAATACATGAGATTCTCTCAATTGTGAATCTCTATCGTGAGACTTGTATCCGTATCCCTATTATCTGATTATTCTAATATACCGATGTTCTAATATTCGTTGCGTACCGATATTTACATACAACATACTTTGATGACAACGTAAATACAATGTATTTAGATGTAATAAATACTTTCCTGTATTCGATTAAATATCATTCGATAATCATATCAATTCAATCTGACGGTATACGGTAGAGAACAGTATCACAATCCCAAGTAAACGAAAACATGTAGTTTTAATGTATAGGCACAATGTTTTGAAATGCAATAGAAATATAATTCTTCGCAACTTCTTACAATAAATTTATGCGTTAGTCATTAAAAAGATATGGGATCTTTAAATGTTGAAAAAAAATTGTTAATTTTGTTAATTTAATTACTTGAATAAATGAAATTTAATGTAAAAGAAAGTAATTGTTTTATTATCCGAAAATTTAATTATCCATCCATTTTTGTCTCCCTATTAGTTCGGATATAGGAGTCTTATTATATTAATCTTACTGTATTAAAATCAATTTCTTACTGAAAGTAATATTATTCAACATCAATATTTATAAATTTCACATTATAAATACCTAATATTCATTGTCAATATTTTATTGATTTTATTAATATTAATATTAATTATAAATATTTCATTCATGTTATATCATATATAAATAGATAATAAAAGTATTAGATGAAGTTTTCCAGACATTTTTAAAATTTAAAGTATACAAGACATAAAATTAAATATATTTTGATATTTAATAAAAATTTAATTAAATCAATTGGATTTGATGGACAAAACGAACTTCGATATTTCGATAAATTCATCAGAATTTGTTTTTTAAATCGTGACATATTTGACTATACATGTTCCCGTATAACACATTAATATGAATTCTGATTCTTTTTTTCTTATTCAAGAAATGTTTTTTTTTTTTATTCTATTTGTAATAAATCAAAAAAATCTTATGTCTATTTTTCGAAAGAAAAATTTCATTATTTCAATTTATAAATTATTAATTTTTTTATGGTGTACTTAAAACTATTTCTAAATCTAATTATTATATTTAAGACTATTCTTAAGATGATTTCTTTTTCTCTATTAATGCCAATATCTTTCTAATTTGATAAAAATGATAATATTATTATTGTTTTATTTTCTATTGATTTTCTTTAATTATTAATTATTTATTTTCTTTAATTTATTTCTTATTTATAAACTTAACAAAGCATATGCTTATCAAATTCTATTAGATTTAATAGTACAATTTTCATTACTATTATGTATACTTTATAACATGTATTTTTATTTAATATCACTAAATTTGTCAGAAATGTTGTATGATAAAAAAATTATACGATCTTTAATATAGATTCTTCTACATTCTACAAAAATTATTCTTTTAAATATTGACTCTACTCTATTTCTATCATGAGGTAACATTATATTTTTTATATTAGAAAAAAATTTTTTTTTAAAGGAATTAATATGTAGATATATATAGATATATAATGCTAGAATTTTATTGGTAGAAGTAACAGCACGTTTACTTCGAGAAATATTAAATATTTGCTACAAGGATAATTCCATTAGAAATGAGGTAAAATTCATATTAATGTAGCATTTTTTACATTAAAATTTATTTTGATTTATATTTGCAAAAAATTATTTCTTTTATATGTTTTTCTATTCTTATTTTTAATCATTTCATTTTATCGTTCTGCAAAAAGAATGGTTAAAATTGATTTTGATTTCAAGATTTCATTATTTTTTGTATAATATTCGTCAGGAATAAAAAATACAAAAATATCATAAAAATACCGTTTTTAAAGTTCATGCTCATTTAAGTTCATTTTATTTTTAGAATACTTGTTTATAATGTACGTTTTTATTGTACTATTTTATTTTTGTTTATGAGATATTTTTTTATATATCTCTTTTTTTATAAATTTTTACAAAATAATTTTTTTATAAAATTCTTATATTTAAAATAAATATTACAAGCGACTTTTAAAATTTTAAAATTTGCATTAAATGTGATATAGAAAAAAAAATTTCAAGAAATATATCGTGATACACTAAAAGATTGCTACTAAGATAAAAGATTGGTACTAAGATCGATTTTCAATAATTAATCAAATAGTTTTAGAATAATATTTGAAATATTGTGAATTCTGAAATTGTAAATTTTTGCAACTTATTTAATATCTAATAATAAAATTTCCGATAAACAATAATTGGATCAAAATACTTGAATATATTGAATATTATACGATTAGTCTTTCTTCACTTCAATCCAATAAAAAATATTATATAAATTTTTGAATATAAATATAAAATATAATAAAGCAATATTTTTATAATAAAGCATTATTTTTTATATATTTTAATATATATGCAATATATAATGTAATATGAAGAAAAAGAATACTCTACCGATTGAGATATGCTGTTATAAATACGTATGGATGAAATTCCATTTTACACTATCCAAGTTTTTTGCGAATAATTCGAAAAATAAAATTTATCAATTTATTCATTCTTACTACGAAAATTATTCAAAATAGATGATCGCAAAGTAATCACATCTTCTCTTTAATTTCAATAATTTTTAAGTATATTATAAAGAATAAAAATTTAAATAACTTTTTTTTACATGTAGTAATTGGCCTTTATTTTCGAGATACTTATGAAAAATGCTACTATTACATAAAGCTTATTTATTCGCCTGTACGTAACAAAATATACGTTATGTATATGATTGATATATGTACGATTCATATATTTTTATATTTATATATTTTTTCAATTGTTTATATAAACACATAAAAGTAAAAAAAAAACAAAACAAACAAAATATATAATGGATAAACTAATATTATCAATTTTAATATTTATTCAGAGAGAACTTAGACATTTCGCGAATTTTTCAGATATAATAATATTGAAAATAAATATAGAATAAATGATAGAAATTGCAATAATAATAATAATTAATAATTTTAATAATATTACTAATATTATAAAATAATAAATTAAAAAACATAATATTAATATCATTATTATTGTCATTATATATATATTATTGTCATTATAAAATTTCGAACACTTCAGTCGTCTAAATTGTTTTAAGCTGTAATAAGGTATAACACAATTATTATATTTTGTTATTAATATTTCGAAAATTATTAATTTGTAACAATTCGGATTACAATCATTATAATTCTTGATATAATTGATATATATTTTTTGATCAAGCTATCTTACAATTCTAATACTACATTCTAATATTTTATTGCAATGTTACAAAAATGTTACAAAAATGTACTAAAAAATAGCACTAAAATATATTTATTATAGACATTCTCTCATAAATCTATAATAAATGATATGAATATATTAACTTTTTTCTCTTATATTTAACTATATAATACTTTGATAAATATTAACTTGATAATATTTTTTAATTTGAAATTTGATTTTTTAATTATTTAATAAATTTAAAATTAAATTTTTTTTCAGTGGATGCATATTTTATGATATCATTTCTGTTAAGAAATTCTTTTATACTTATTTTATATGATTGTGTGAGTATATTTTTTATTCATTTTTTTTATTTTTATCATTTATATTTATATTTCCTTATTTACTTAATACGCTCACTTTATATTATTACAGAAAATATTTATATTCACATTTGTTGAATATATGAATATAATGAAAGTAATTTGAATTTATTTTCATCATACGAATTCTTATTTAAATTATTTATGTTGAAAAATAAAGCTTAATTTGATTTTTTTTAGTATCTTTATGTCTTGCTATGCATGCATACATATAGAAATAAATGACATTTCCAAAAAATCATAGAGCGAAAGTAGGGAAAATAGGAGAAAAGACTGTCATATTATTTTTTCATAATATAAAATGACATTGTTATTCATTTAATTATTTATTTTTATATTTCTATTATATTTCTATATTCTATATTTCACAACATTGTCTTTCATTGCTCATATTCATTCAATTCACAGCTTCCTCAATTTTGTTTTTTTTTTCAATAGTTTGGTTAAATCTGCAATTATGTATTTAGAATTATATTTTAATTAAATTATATTACTTTCATTGAGATCTTTTATAAAATGTATTTAGTATGCATTTTTTTTCTGCTATAATTGCTATAATGTCTTACGTATAGCTTTGTCTTAATCAATAATTTTATTAAAAATTTAAATCTTATAGTTTTATAAACAACAATCTTTCTTGACATGCTTCACTTAAAGCAATATATTTTGCTTTGAAAAAATTGTCTACTTTTGATTGAAGATAAAGCAGTGTATATTTAATCTGTATCTTATACTTTAATCTTATATTTTACACTATTTTCACTATATTCACTGATTTTCTATTTTGCATTCTATTAAATCCATATCTGCATATTCAATTAAACATTTCTCTTACTGCATTCTAATTTCAATTTATAATTTAATATACATTTTAGATATTATATATATATGACTTTTTTTTATTTTCTGTTAGATCTTTCTATTTAATATCCTCACACTTGTAAATATGTTCCGTTAAATATAGATTAAATTTCCGCTTTAAAATTTTGTATTATTTAATAATGATTTATCCTGCATTTCTTTATAATTAATATCTATTAATATTTATAAACATTTTGCTTCTTCTAAATTTTATATTTGCAAAATCTTGTATAAATATATTTTCTCTGATATATATAATAATTCTATCTTTATAATGAATCTATGTTATATTATAACACGTATATATCTCATTATTTTTAATTCACTTGAAATATATTTATTTCAGTACGGATTGTTTCCGTATATGAAATTATAATATGAAATTCCTTTTAATTTTACTTTTATGTATTAACCAGTAAGCTATTAACTTATAAAGAGAAATAGTTTTTATATATAATATTATTGTTTTAGTTGTTTTAGTTTGTTTTTTAATAATGCTTCGTTCATTAACCTAGATTCGATTGCATTTTCCTGTATGATATCCTGCATATTTATTTAATTTTAAAAACACTTTTATTATTTTTATGTTTTGATTTTTATTTTTTTTCATTTTATGTTTTTTGTTTTCTTCTTTCATATTTATCTTTTTTCATTTCAAACTTTCATTTCAATTTTATTTTATTTCTATTTTCATAATTATACTTTTTTTATTTTGAGATTCCTTTAATTTTTGTTTTTTTTTTTTACATATTTGGATTATTCAGAAAATGTATCATTCTATAATTTTATTTATTTTTAAATTAATAAAGCAATATGAATGTCTTATTATATTTCACGAAATATAATTTCTTAATTTTGTTATTGTGTCTACGTTCTTCTAGCATTTGTATATATGTTCCAAATATATATAATAGTTTATTCTGGTTTCATTAAATATTCATACGATGTTTTATTATAGTCTGTTCATAAGTTTTAAGAAAATTTGCCATTATTATTATCTTAGTGAATTCCCTTATTCCTTCATTCTTTAAATAATTTATCAATTCATATTACAATAACATATTCTTTCTTCTTATTTAATCCGATAGTTTTTTATTAAATTTATTTTTTGTACATGCAATATATTCTTTAATAAAAATAAAAATTTCAATTTATTTATTAACAATTAAATCTTGTATCAAACCATCAAATATCTTTTTATTGCTTGTAAATATTATTTTTTGGCACATATTTGATTGGCACATATTATATGTGCCTTTGTGTACACTACAATTCTTTGAATTTATTTAATCTTTTCAAGATATTTTTCTTTAAATATATCTCACATATTATTGTCATTAATTCATATATTTAATTCTTTCTATCTATTCTTTTTTTAATATTTTGTACATGGCATTCATAAGTCCTTATGCTTTAATTTTCTATATCAGAAATATATACAATTATTTTTCATTTAGTGTTAATAACACTTTATAGTTTATTTATTTAATTTATATGAGTTGTCTAAATTGTTATCGATGGCTATAATTATTTCACTATCTTTTATTCGCATTTATGTATGAATATGGACGAATTGATTGTCTTTTATTCATATACTATGACTTTAATCTTGT